>NC_056498.1:17694187-17699819 GCF_014905685.2 Nematolebias whitei
CCATACCATTAGGGATGCACGATATTATCAGCATGGTATTGGTATCAGCCAATATTAGCGTTAAAGTTCAATATCTGACATCGGCCATTCCATCAAAATAATCACTGATATAAAAGACGCTGTTTTTGTATGACAACCCAGTGACAAGGATGCCTGCAGCGGCAGCACAATGTGATGACATCACACGCGCCTACCTGATCTGATCATGGTGGAGAGGAAAATTCATAATGTCGGCAGTGCAGAAGTTTTTTTTCGTTGAGGATGTCGGATTCTGAAGATTTTTGGACTACGTTGAGCTTTCTACATTCTCCACAGTCAGAGATATTTTTCCAACGTAGCTTTACCCGAGTTACAAGCCGTCATTTCTGATGTCATCGAGAAGCTAATAGCTGATAGCACTTGGGTGAGTTTTACCACAGACATTTGGACGTCAAGTGTTAGCCCCGTTAGCATGATTAGTCTTACAGCACAATGGATAGACAAAAACTTTGAATTTAAAAAGTCTGTCCTTCATGCACAGGAGTGCAGAGGATCCCACACTGCAGCTAGGAACCTGGAACAAGCCTCCACAAGTGAGACAGCATCACAGCTGACTAATGCTAATAAATAACATTTAACACTTTTCATTTAATATAAGTTAAAGCGCTATGCATATCATATGGCTGTTACTGAATATATGTCACCAACTCTTACAGCTGTTACACAGTTTTATAGTAAATAAGCCTAAATAAGAGCGCTATGTTCTGGCAAAGAAAAGTATATAAAATATTGGTATTGGATATCGGCCAAAAAGTTTTAACATATCGGCCAAAAATCCAGTATCGTGCCTCCCTAAATACCATACCAGCTCTTTAGAGCACTTTAAACACCCACAGGACCAACTTTAAACACCCACAGGACCAAAGTGCTGTGCACATAATAAAACAATCATACAGTCAGATAATAAAAGTGATTAAAATGATTAAAAGTCACATAATAAAAGTTGTACAGTTTTGTACAATAGTTATGTCATTTGTGGTAGATAGCTCTTTGAAAGGCCTCCAGCTGGAGAAATAGAGTTTATTTGTGACTGACTGATGAGCTCATGGCTAGTCCATTTGGGGCCAAGACCAAGGAGGATTGTATCCATCCATCCATCCATCCATCCATCCATGCTCCAAATGGTGCAGAAAATAACTTAAACAACAACGGTTTTAACCTCAGTTATTATTATTATTATTATTATTATCCATCCATCATCTTCCACTTGTTCTGAAGTCAGGTCTCGGTGGCAGCAGCTTGAGCAGGGAGGTCCAGACATCTCTTTCCACATCCACTTCTTCCAGCTCTTCTGGGAGAATTACAAGGTGTTCCCAGGACAACCGAGAAATATAGTTCCTCCAGCGTGTCCTGGGTCTTCCCCAGGGTCTCCTCCTGTCGGACATGCATGAAGCACCTCCCTATGGAGGCACGCAGGGAACATCCTTACTAGATGCCCAAACCACCTCAATTGACTTCTTTCAATGTGGAGGAGCAGCGGTTCTACTGCGAGTCTCTCCTGATAACTGAACTTCTCACGTATCTCTAATGGAGAGTCCAGCTACCCTGCAGAGGAAACTCATTTCAACCGCCTGTATGCACGATGTCATACTTTCGGTCTCGACCCTGAGCTAGTGACCATAGGTCACCACTACCCAGGCCTAGCTCCAGGGAGGTGCCCCAGTTGCCTTTTCGGGGTGAGATTTCCTGATGTATCTGTTGCTGGTTTGTTTTCCATCAAGGTTTTTGAATTGCTCTTTATCTGATCCCTCCTTTGAGGCCTGTTTGTCTTGGGAGATGCTACCAGGAGTTGATGCACCCAACAACATTGCCCCCCAGATCACAGGATGTATGAGACCAGTCAGACTAAATAGGTGAGTCTTCCATGACAGATGTGACCAACTGGGAAACCTCTGGATCAAACTGGAGTTGCTGTGGTTACAGATCTTGTTTTTGTCTCTGTATATTTCTCAGCTGTAGTTTTCAGCATGACCAGAAGGTAAATTGGCATTTAAACCATTTTAATAAAGTGTAGTGAATGTGATTAGATAATATAAAAACTTTATTACTTTTTGATAGTATGATACATAAGTTTGATTTGATTGTGGATTTGATCTAATCAATAGAGGGTAAAATTATACAAATATAGATATATTCATAGTACAAGTAATATTTGGTTAAATGCTATTCAGCCAGTTGCAGCTCAACCTCACACTTTTTGTTTCCATTTACATGAATCAGAGTCAAAGATTCTTTATTGTCGTTCGTACCTCATGTGGTTCATGTGGTGTAACGAAATTATGTACACAGGGTCCCAGTTACATACAACAATAAAATGTAAATGAAAAACAGTAATAAGATCTAAGATATGAACTAAGAAAAACATCAACTAAATATACACTAAGTACTAGTAGAATAAAAAAAATATTACTTCGAACAGCAGCACGAACATGAGTCTGTGTGAGCAGATGAGCACGAATGAACACAGCAACATGAAACAGATCAGCAGCAACATGAAACAGATCAGTAACAACATGAAGCAGATCAGCAGCAACATGAAACAGATCAGCAGCAACATGAAACAGATCAACAGCAATATGAAACAGATCAGCAGCAACATGAAACAGATCGACAGAACTTGAAACAGATCAACAGCAACATGAAACAGATAAGCAGCAACATGAAACAGATCAACAGCAATATGAAACAGATCAGCAGCAACATGAAACAGATCGACAGCAACTTGAAACAGATCAACAGCAACATGAAACAGATCAGCAGCAACATGAAATAGATCAACAGCAATATGAAACAGATCAGCAGCAACATGAAACAGATCGACAGCAACTTGAAACAGATCAGCAGCAACATGAAACAGATCAACAGCAATATGAAACAGATCAGCAGCAACATGAAACAGATCGACAGCAACTTGAAACAGATCAACAGCAACATGAAACAGTTCAGCAGCAACATGAAACAGATCAACAGCAATATGAAACAGATCAGCAGCAACATGAAACAGATTGACAGCAACTTGAAACAGATCAACAGCATCATGAAACAGATCAACAGCAACATGAAACAGATCAGCAGCAACATGAAACAGATCAACAGCAACATGAAACAGATCAACAGCCACATGAAACAGATCAACAGCAACATGAAACAGATCAGCAGCAGCATGATGTGATTTTTCTGGTTAGAGATTCATGAGACTAACAGCCTCAGGGTAGAAGCTGTTCCTCAGTCTAGTGGTTCTACACTTACTGCTCCTTAACCTCCTTCCTGAGGGGAGTGGGGCAAAGACTTTGTGTGTGCTGGGTGAGTGGGGTCCTTCACGATGCAGGTGGCCCTCTTCCTGCATCTGGAGGTGTAGATGTCTGTGATGATGTGGAGGCTGATTCCAACATCTGTGCAGCTTTCACCACTCTCTGCAAAGCTTTTCTTTCTGCAGCTGTGCAGCCTCCATGCCACACGTTGATGCTGGAGCACAGGATGTTCTCCACTGCACACCAGTAGAAGGGGGTGAGGACTGAGCTTCCCAGACCAGCTCGTCTCAGCCGCCTGAGGAAGTAGAGTCTCTGATGAGCGTTCTTGATCAGGTGATCAGGTGCTGTTGTTGTCCCTTGTAGCTGTAGACCACTTCCACCACAGATCCTCCTGGTGGGGGGGGGGGGGGGGGGGGTCTCCTTCTGAAATCCACTACCATCTCCTTGTAGTCGATCTGTGTACTCCTTCCTCCACTCTTATGGGTCACTTTATGTCTCTTTGTCTTTTGGAAATAAATGTTGGCCATTTTCCATTCTTTTGGCAAAATCCATCTCCATCTATCCTTCTTGCTTTCTTTCCTTGACACCACCTACCCATCACTTCCTCATCCCCTCTGTTTCCTTCACCAACATGTCCATTCAGATCTGCTCCGATCACCACTCTCTCCTCCCTGGGAATACTCTCTATCACTTCATCCATATCTTTCCAAAATGTATCTTTCTCCTCCACATCACATCCGACCTGTGGAGCATAACCACTGATGATGTTTAGCATCAGACCTTTTACTTCTACCTTCAGACATATCACCCTATCTGACACTCTTTTCACCTCTACTACATTCTTTGCTAACTCTTTCTTCAGGACCACCCCTATTCCATTTCTTTTTCTATCCACACCATGGTAAAACAGTTTAAACCCTGCTCCAATGCTGCGAGCCTTGCTGCTCTTCCACTTGGTACCCTGGACACATAAAACATCTACCTTCCTTCTCTGCATCATGTCAGCCAGCTCTCTACCTTTGTCTGTCATTGTCCACACATTTAGAGTTGCCACCCTCAGTCTTACATTCTTGACTTTCCTTTTCTCTCTCCGTCTCCTGACGTTTTCTTTCTCGTGGTCTTCGACTTCAATTCGAAGAGGAGTTGTGTATACAGTATTCTTTTACATTTTTTTCTCACATAGAAGTGGCCATTACCTCCAATTCCAACAAGACAGGCCAGAGTTTTTGATAACAAATAAAATTTGAGATGGATGAAACCAAAACAAATCATCATGGTCTGGATGAAAAGTGACACGTCTGGACTTGTCTGCCTTCTTTTCCCTTTGATTCGGTATCTGCTCTCCTTGTCTGTTTTCTTGAAACACAAACAGATAGTGAATGACTCCTCACCCGTGCACGCACATGCACTCATGCATGCACACGCACACACATGCACACACAGTGTCTGTTAAACTAGACTGAGATGTGGTGGCATTCCACAGCAGTGATTATCTACAATCATTTCTGCCTGCAGAGTGTGGGAAAACATCAGATCTACTGCAGCAGGAAGACAACAATGTTTCATCGCATCAAAAGGCTGGGTCCATATTTTAAGGTCTTGCTAAAAACTTTTAAAGTGGGGAACGTGCTTTGAACAATTATTATCTTACCTTTTGTAGATAGATCCTTGAAAGACTTCAGTTTGGGGACAAAGAAGTTACCGGTAATTCAAATCAGACTGATGAGTTAATGGCTATTTGAGAGGGGACAAGATCAAAAGACTGGCCAGTACTCAACCTGCATTGTTCTTCCTGAACTGGGTTCGACCATTGATTGGACTCACTTGTCCAGTATCCCTGAATAGACCCTACTGGGGAGGCTAAGGAGAGTAATGCACCATATAAATGGAACACACTCGCCAGTCTCCCTTTTTGAAGAGGTAAACCACCACCCCATCTGCCAACCCAGTAGCACTGCCCCCAATGTCCATACAATGTTGCAAAGCATATCAACCAAGACAGCCCAGCAACATCCTTAGCCTTGAGGAACTCAAGGTGGATCTTATCCACCTCCAGAGCCCTGCTGCAGTGAAACTTTTTAACTACCTTGGCAACCTCAGCCCCAGTTATAGACTTTATGGTATATGGGTCATTATAATTTAAACAAAGAAGTGCAACTAAGTAACCAAAAACTTTCCAGCCTCATGGATAGGCCTGGAAGGCCTTACATTTAACGAGGGCTTTAAATTAAATAAAACAATAAAACATTAAAAATGTACAGTTTATAAAAGATTTTGTTTATTTTGTTTTCTCCGAGCATCGCAGCTGCAAAAACGCTGCGTTTCACACAGCAGAAATCTGC
>NC_056498.1:17699829-17736845 GCF_014905685.2 Nematolebias whitei
GAAGGCCCCCCAAGGCCAGATTTTGACCTGAGGCTTAGTTCACTACACGTATTCGTAGTGATGTCATTACGTCGCAGTTACATCATTGCGTCATGTGTCACGTGATCTAAACCGAGCACAGGCTAGCTAGTAGAAGCTACAAAATAGATTCCTCCATGCAAACGGATGTTCATTTTTCCATGATAACTCGGTGTAATACTGTCTTGACCACTAACTTTCACAGTGCACTTCTTCAATTGGAAACAGGAAACAGAAAATGAATCAACTTCCTGTTTGGAGCTCGTTGAACCGGTGTTACACCATTTTTTGTGACCACCGTATTGTGACCGTAGGGGGCGGTATTGTATGCACTGTTGCAGGTCACAGAATATGGTGTAACACCGGGTCCAATCAACCGAACCAGAACCGGCTTCCTCTGACCTTGTTTCACAAACAAAAAGCAAAAAATATTAATCTCTAAACCTATATATATAAAAAAAAAAACTATAAGCATATTCTAAAAAAGTTAAATTTGGTCCTCTGGACATTCAAAAAACAAAACAAAGCAAAACAACAACAAAAATGTAGAAACGTTTTGTCTTTTATCCAAAAGACTTCCTCAGTCTGAGGTGCTGTATTCAACTCAGTCTCTTAAATAAAACCTTCTCAGAGTGGATCAACCAGTTTGCTGCTGACAACCAAAACCAGCTGCTCACATGGTCAAGAAGGACCATCAGCCTAACAATGGATCATTAGCACACTGATGGCTGTTTACTATTCACAGAGGGCTGAGTGATACTAGCAATCACAGCATTGTAAGAGGGGGACAATTGAACCCGGAGGCCTCCACCCCTGTTTAATGATGGACGATTTCTTTTCACAAAGATGGCCTCCTTTACTCTTCTCTCAAACCATCGTTCCTCTCTGTCCAGGATGTGAACATCTTCATCCCTGAAAGAGTGACCGCTGGCCTGGAGATGAGTGTAGACCGCAGAGTCCTGGCCTGATGATGTTGATCTTCTGTGCTGGTCCATCCTTTTGGCCAGTGGCTGTGTAGTTTCCCCGATGTAAGACTGATCACAGCCCTCCTGACACCGAACAGCATACACAATATTACTCTGTTTGTGCCGTGGGACTGGATCTTTGGGATGAACCAGTCTTTGCCGTAATGTATTTTGGGGTTTAAAAGCCACTGGGACTGTGGCTTTTCAACGGTCTGCCTCTTACAATGCTGTTATTGCTAGTATCACTCAGCCCTCTGTGAATAGTAAACAGCCATCAGGGTGCTAATGATCCATTGTTAGGCTGATGGTTCTTCTTGATCATGTGAGCAGCTGATTTTGGTTGTCAGCAGCAAAACTGGTTGATCCACTCGGAGAAGGGGCTATTTATAAGACTGAGCTGAATACAGCACCTCAGACTGAGGAAGTCTTTCGGATGAAAGTCGAAACGTTTCTACATTTTTTTTGTTGTTTTACTTTGTTTTGTTTTTTTGAATGTCCAGAGGACCAGATTTAACTCTTTTAGATTTTTCTACCTGGATTATTGAGCATGCATCAGGATAGTATAAACATATTAATCTCTAAAACTAAACCTAATGTGGTGGTTGTCCGTCCCACTGTTTTTAAGTTTTGTTTTTTATGTGCCGCACGTTTCTTTCACTTTTGCAGCTTAATAATAAAAACTAATAGTTTTGTTTTTCCTGTGACTTATTTGCAATATGATAAATGGTAGGAGCATAATATACGCTCCCAATGTTTTGTTGGTCTTTTTTTTGTAAATAATAAATTACTTTTTTTGCAGTTTCATTTATTTATTTATTTTTTGCATCTTGAGATCCTATGACGTCATCAACTACTCGAGTTCTACTCGAGTTTTATTATGATAATGTCAAGTTTAAAAATGATGTAGTCATTCAACCCCTAGTGGTGGGCCCATGTGGAGGTGGCATCCGGTCTCTCTTTCGGGCTTGGCCCTGCTGAGCCTCAGGAGCCAAGACATGACCACGAGGCACTTGCTGGTGAATCCCCCCCCCCCCCCCCCCCACTGGGCTGGCTACAAGAAGGTGTCCCAGTTTCCCTTCGCCAGGTGAGGTTTCCTGATCCCATTAATGATAAATGTTATTGATACACTCTTGGTCTGACCACTCCCCTGAGGCCTGTTTACCATGGGAGACCCTACCAGGGGCTGATGATGTCCCAGACAACATAGCCCCCAGGATAATGGGAGTATTCAAACCCATTCACCATGTTAAGGTGACTATTTTGCAGCGGGAATGGAATGCCCCCACGTGGTTAGGACGAAGTCTGTCCTTCAAATGGAGGAGTTAAATAATCTTGGTATTTTGTTCACAAATTATGGTAGAATGGAGCCGAAAATGGATTAACGGATCAAGGTTGCGTCCTCAGTGATGAGGGTGTTGCATCAGGGAGTCCTGATGAAGAAAGCGTAGAGTTGAAAGGCAATGTTCTCGATTTACTGGTATGTCTACGTTCCAACCCTCACCTATTGACATGAGGTTTGGATAATGACCAAAAGAATGAGAAGTGGCTGAAATGAGCTTCCTTCGTAGAGGGGCTGAACTCAACCTTAGAGACAGGGTCAGGAGCTCCATCATCAAATGGGGAACTTGGAATAGAGCTGAAACACCTTCACATAAATTAGGGTTGGCTTGTTATGCTGCCATGTACTACTGGAGACAACTTGACCTCATTTCCTTAAATTAATTGTTAAAATTGAATAGTTTTCATTTGATACTATTTCTATCACAACATGTGATTCTTGACCTGCCATTGTGTATCTGTTCCTCCTTCCTGTTCCTCTCAAACCCAGCTGGTCAAAGCAGATGGCCGCTAGTCTTGAGCCTGGTTCTGCTGGAGGTTTCTTCCTCATGAGGGAGTTTTTCCTTTCCACTGTTGCCTTTGTGCTTGCTCAAGATGAGAGTTCTGTGATGGAGTTAAATTCAAAGCAATCTGCTCCTCAGATAAATAGTATAAAATTTTTTTTTTTTAATATAGGAATGTTTCTGTTCAGTGCCCTGAGATGACTTCTGTTGTGAATTGGCGCTATATAAATAAACTGAAACTGAATTGAAATTAAGAAGTCAGTTTAGATGGTTTGGACTTCTGATTAGGATGCTCCCTGGATGCCTCCTTTTGGAGGATTTTCAGGCCCGTTGGTAAGAGGCCCAGAAATCGCTGGAGTGATTGTTTATCTTCTCTGGTCTGGGAACACCTCCAGATCCCGCAGGACAAGCTGGGAAGCATTGCTGGGGAGAGGCATGTCTGGGTTTCTCTCCCTGACCTGTTGCTTTCCTGACCCGACCTCAGATAAGCAGATGGAGATTGAGAACCTTTGCACAGATTCCCACTTCTAAGAATCTGAACTGTCCCTTGGGTACACGAAAACTTTGTGACAATAACAAACCCATCTTAAATTGAACCTGTTAATATCACTATTGTGGTCTGCTCTCTAAAATAGGCCACAATAAGATAAGAAATCAACTCACGGTAAAGCAATCAGTGATTTTTAGACAAAGAAAACAAACAATCACTTAGTGAATGAATTCTGATTAAAAACTGATTCTACTTAAATATGTTGCAAGAGTTTCTTTGTTAGGTTTAGTTTTGCCAGATGAGATGATTTTCTAAATATGTACAGAACACTGGACATCTAAAACTCCAACTCCTACATGTGTCCAGTGAACCACTGTTTTTGTCTGTCCAAACAGGTCTCACTTGTAAATGAGTCTTCGAGGCTCAATGTGATTTATGTGTTTAAATAAAGGTTGAATGAAAAAAAAAATGGTACCATTTCAGATAACAATGCTGCAAACCAAAAACAATCCTAAAATAAGAAAGAGTTCAGTGTAAAGCTATATTTTACACTGAAGGATGGTTGACATGTAATTTTGTTGAAGTGTCCACCAAAACATTTCGTTTTGTGCCATGTTATTTTGTCTCTTTCTTTCGTCTGTTTTTGTCTTTAATGTGGTTGTTTGAACATTGAGTTTTGCACTGCTGTAAAAATAAACTCTGTGTTACTATAGCTGATTATCACAACAGAGTTTGACAAAGATGAATTGTATTTGGCTCGTGTAGCACATAGATTGTGTATATTTATGGTTTCAGCGTGTCCATATGTGATGATTATACCAGCCAGGCTGTCAGATGTTTTGACCTGTGTGGGATGTGATCATAAATGTTGTTATTGGCGTAAAAAAACCTGAAGATGCTCATGTCGGACTTCAAAACAGACTGTTTATAAAGGATATTTTGGCTAATTTTAACAAGTGTTCTACAGAAAAGTTACGAATATTATCTTACCTTTTGTTGACAGCTTTTTTTAATTTAAATTTATTGTAACAGGCATCATTCAAAAATTCTTCAAAGATTGATTAGGAGTTATATAATTAAAATGATAGTCTGGGTAGAGGGTGATACGGGAGTGGATTTTCACTTCTGTCCCATCCCACTCCCACAGGAAAAAAAAATCTTGTCCCGTCCCACTCCCGGTAAAAAGACTCCCACCTAGAGTTGCATTCAGGCCTAAAAACCAGATCCAACCCAGCCCCAGCCCGTAGCCATTTTTTCCCAACATTTTTTTCCGAACAACATTTTTTCCAAACATGACATTTTTCAAAAATCTCTTTCAACCGGCCGGTCAGTGGACATGCGCAGCTGATGATCCCGTTGTCCATCTGAAGCTTAACAAGACTTTTTTTTTTAACCTCTTTCAATTGGCCGGTCGGATCTGCTGCCTCCTCAACAAGTAGATTAACACAATTTTATATTGTGCATTCTTATTTAATATTCTTTGTGCTGTATGATTCGTAAAACTGCATCAAAAGCCCGAGACCGACCCGGCCCGCCCATCAAGTAAATAATTTTAGGCCCGGGCCCAGACTCTGGTTAGAAATCGTCGCTCTACTCCCGCTCCCATTCAGAATGACTCTCACTCCTGGTCTGCTCCCATTGTTAGTTTGTTTTCCTTCATTTAGTCTTCAGGAAATACATCAAATTTAATTTGATGTTTAACTCATTATTTTTTAGATTTTGTGTTCTGCAGTTTTATTTCAAAAGATATGGCAACAGGAACAGTTCATCTGTGTTAAAATAGGAAGACATTTATTGCCTTAATCCAAACAAAAAACCTTCACAAAAGGTCACAAAACATAAATAATAAATACCTGTGGTCTCTATAGTTTTTCTATGGAGGATCAGCCGCTAAGTCCTGGTTTCTAGCTCCTTTGGAGGTCGGTTACAGAAAATAAATAAATAAATAAAAACAATACATGGGCCACTACCTAGGTGAATGAACCCAAACTAACATGTTAAGTTGTATTTTAGCAATTGTTTCCTTTAACCGGTGACATTACTTTTATGTTTTAAATTGCTTAAACAAAAAAACACCCCCCCCCCCCCCCCCACGCAAAAAAATACCGTAATGCACCCAGCAAGAGAACTGTGTTCAACGGACAAAAATGCATAAAGGCATTACCTTCACATCCTGTACATGAGTTTTGGAAACAGTGCCTCTTGAGACCACCCGTCCCTGACTCACAGGTGTACTTGACCCAGACTAAGCAGATTTTACAAACAACATACAGCGTGTTAACACCATCACACTCAACTCTCAAGTTCAGGATTATTTGTGACTTTTCTGTCGGTTCTGTAGGCTTAATAGATAGATCATTACTTCTGACTAGAAATCTATTTTTACCACATCGGTTTCTCCATTAGAGTTTGTTCCCTCCATCGCTTTTCTTTGAATGTCGGCAGAAAGCAGCGGCCGGAAGCACTGTTGAATTCTGGGCCGTGTAGTTCTTTTGACTTGCGTTACAGTGTAGAAAGAAAACTACAAAATGGTGGCGCCTGTCCAAAGTTTTTTGTTTGTTTGTTTATTATCTTATTGGTTGGATCCCGCTCCCATCTGCTCCCATTAACTTTTTATCCCATACAGTCCCATGTGAGTAATATTAAAGTTGACTCCCATCCTACATGAATCCTGCTGGATTCACGTGACCAGTGGAATTCCCAAAAAAATGTCAGAGTCAGCCTCTACTTTGTAGTCATGTCATCTGATTTGCATATTTGTTTGTTTTTGTTTTGTTTATGAATTTCAGCAAAACTATGTTTTCTCCACTCCCTTCTGGTAATTTAAGCTTCTTTCTGATTTTTTTAGCTGATTTTCAGCTGTTTTTTTTTGTTGTTGTTGCTAATTTTATCTTTTTCAGAGAATTTCCACTTTTTTGTGCTCAGTTATGCTTCTTTTAGGGCAAACATGTTCTTTCTGCCTTCTTCTGCTAGTTTAAGCTTGTTATACATTTCCAGCTGCCTTTTTAGCAGTTTTTAGCTAATTTTAGCTGTTTTCAGATACATTCAAGTTGTTCATGGTAATTTTTGCTAGTTTCAACTTAATTAATTATGCTCATTTCAGATTTTTTTTCTGTTAGTTTCAACATTTTCTGATATTTCAGCTACTATGTTGTTTTATGCTAATTTTAGCCTTTTCAGCTAATTACAATTTTTTAGCTCATTTCAGCTCCTTCTGCTTCCTTCCAATAGTTTAAGATTCTTTCTGCCTTTTCAGCTACTTTTTTATTTTGCTAATTTCAGCCTTTTTTTTAGCTAATCTCCTATTTTTTTGTGCTTCTTTCTGCTAATTTATACCTAATGCTGCAAAAACGTGTTCTTTTTGCTTTATTTTGCTAATTAAGACTTGTTCTTTCATTTCAGCTGCAATTCAACATGTTTTTTTAGAACTAAATTCAGCTGTTTTTCAGCAAGTTCTTCTGCATTCACACTACATTTTCGCAGGAAATGCTATTTCTCTAGTTCAATTTGACTTTAGTTACCGCCCAAATCAGCACCAGTGACTTATGGCTTATTCTATTGGACAGCGCACTCAAAGGAACTCTGCCATTGGTTAATATTTCTGTCAATCACTTCTTTCCGTTAGAACTGTGGGCGGAGTCAGTGGCCTGGCTTGGGAAAATTTTCCTAGAGTTTTCTACTCCTTCGAGTTAGACAAAACAACACCGGAAATGGGATGTGTTTATCAAAGTAAAATCGCTTTATTCTTTTATTATGGGTAAAATTAACCACTTTAGCTAATACATAGATGCTAAACAGTTAGAAAAAGGTTTCTGGAGTAATTTCGAGTACAAGTGGGTCCTAATTTATTTATTTTTTGTCAAAAGTATGACCGGAAGTAGCTAGCGTAACTTCAGTTAACTTTGCGTCAAGCTAAAACTTTCTGTCTTCCCCCCCTCTTTTTTTTTTTTTTTTGACTCGGAGTTCACTCAGTCGGTCCTGTTACCACCATCCATTCGTTGTTGATGCTGGAACGGTGATGGAGAGACCCAGGGTTCGGTATCGGCGCCGCTGAGCTTACAACGACCCAGCCTGGCTTGTGGACTGACAGAGAGAGGGAAGAAGAAGGACCGGCGGGCCAGAAGAATGGAAACCGTTGAGCAGCTCGTCTCCTTCCACCATATTCAAGTCCAGCTGAGCGGGGGCGCGCCTTGGGGGTTCACGCTGAAAGGAGGGCTTGAGCACGGAGAGCCGCTCATCATCACTAAAGTGAGTAACATCACATTTCCACGAACTTATGAATAAACTTCTTAACTCTATAGGCTCAAAACTGCTTTAACGGTGTGTGCAAAGTTATTGTATTTGTGCTTAATAGTATTCGCTTAATTTCAGATTTAGTTCTACTGATGAAATATTTCATCATTTTTATACATGCATGGCCTTTCTGTTTCAACTGCTGCTACAAAAGTGTGCATAAACAGTGTACTGCTTATGTTTTGTACTTTACAAAACAGGATCTAAAGGTCATTTTCTCCCTCATCTTTTTTTGCAGAAAACACAAAGGGATATTTTCTTAAATTAAAACAATAAAAGGCCTAAACTTCACTGAACAAGTGCATATCCTGACACATTTCACGATTTGTGTGAAACTGTTGATCGTGTTGAGAATTGATGTTGCAGTCTTTTTAATACCTTAAAAATAACCTTATGTACAATCTCATGATGTAGCGAGTTGTCACACTCAAAGTGTACGTTGTGGATGACTCTCAGCTACCACCACATGACATTTCAGCTTAACATTTGTAAAACTGACTGAGCTATAGCTGTTTTTGTGTTTTAAAAAGTTGATTAACTGAACTGACTCCAGAAGGTAAAGATTTGTACATGTACATCCAGTAGTTACTTTCTAAAAGTTATTAAAATTTGTCCAGAGATTCAGGAAGTATTTTGCTAACAGACAAAGGTTTGTGATTTCATCATTTAATGCTATACTTTAAGGTAAAGATCTTTTGCAATAAGTAGTGCTTAAAGTATGTCCTAGGGATGACTCTTTAGCTACTGCTGCACAAAATTTGAGGACAATAGCTGTAAAATTTATACAACTACGGCCATTTTGTGTTTTCGGAGATCATTTAGCTGTTGTGGCCATTTTTAATTATGTTGGCTCCGAAAGTTAATCGGCTGTAGAAATCCATTCATTGTTTATTTCCTGAATGTTTTATTAAAAAAATATCTTACAGTTTTTGAGATATTTTGCCAACAGACAAACAGTGTAGTCCTAATATGTAACAGCAAATTTTCACATGAAGATCTTGTGCAATCTGTTAGTGCTCAGAATATGTGTTTGAGATCTGTCTCAGCTACTACCACCCCAAGTTTTAGCTCAATATCTGTAAAAATGACTGAATTTGGCAGCGGCAAGTAAATATATCGATAAGCTTTGCAGAAGGAGATGCAGTGGGTCACTTCTCATTTCTTTTTTTCTGCTCTAACAATAAAAAAGTTATTGTCCAAAACTCAAGCAAAAATCCGCTGTCAGGTTCGGTGAACAAGACATAGCTCTACATTTTCTAATGCTACATTTGAGTCTTAAAACCTGCAGGTCAAAGGGTCACCCCCACTCCCCACCCCCATCCCGGGTTGCTAAAAGGAGTTCCCGTGGGGTTCCCAGATGAAAAGAGGCGTTCATGTCCCTGTTACTTCATTCACTGCTTTGCAAAAAGAAAAAAAACACCCAAGTGTTGACAGATGACTGAAACCACTTCACAGACGGCAGAGTCCGAGGCAGAAATGATGCACGAGGAGGGAGTGTGTGTGTGTGTGTGTGTGTGTGTGGGATGTGGGAATCCTTGAAATGAAAGCTGGTGATTCACTGATACCACATTCTTAGAATACCTTGCTTTTCACGTGGTTCATTTAATTTTTTTTCAAACAACATAGCGTCTCATCCACAAAGCAGACTTTAAAAATACTTATTGCAAAATATAAAATACAAGGTATAAGGTTCCTTTGTTTGTTCTTGTATTTGCATACAACAAAACTGTGTGTACTCTAAAGTTGAAGCGGTACAGCTTGTATAAAAACGCACTAATGTAAAAATATTGCTTCGAATGATAGATGTCAGTGACGTCGATTGATGAAAAAGTGCACGGATAACAGAAGATTTCGTGTAGGGTGCGTGTCATTGATTCGCCACGCAGTGTTTCCCCTACCATTATACAAGCAGGGCGCCACCGAGAGCCCCGCCCACTGAACCGAACTGCGTGCACTTTTTTATATGTAAAATGCTGCTCTGTTGCTGTTCATTTATTTAAGTGAGACGACCGGAAACTGTTAAGAGTCAACAACATATTCTTTTGTTTCAAACATATGGCTAAAACTACATTTGATATCTTGCACTGTTTTGTACTACAAGAAAGAAGCCTAATACTTAATTTGTTTATTATTTAAAAACTCTCTGGACTTAGTTGTGGAATTTTCTTAATTGAGATTATTTTGTGGTATAGCAGTTTTCAAAATAAATGATGACAAAATTATGCTTTTTTTCATTCCTATTGCAAGTTTTATACCAAATACATATCGTGATATATATCGTTATCGCCACCCTTCACAATACATATGTGATATGAATTTTATGCCATATCGCACATCCCTACTATAAGTGTAGATAAACAAATATGGCAGACTTCAACTTAGAATCAAAGAGACGGCAAAACTTCTTCTAGAATGCTAAATTTACAGTTCCATCTTAAGCTGCCTTTGTCTGCATACTTAACTTAAAAATATTTGAAGGTAAATATTTATCAAAATATTAAAATTGTTGAACGTCTCCATCCTAAACGGCTCTACCATGGACGTTGTTGTCGACGACCTATTTTCAGTCACTTGGGCTGTTTCCTTAGGTAAACATTCGCATGTGGTTGTTGGCAGCCACATATTTTGCTTACAAACTTTTAATTGCAAAGTTTAAGGTAACTTTAGTTTTCAGCTTTAGGAGGTATTTTTTACTAGATTCATGTGTTCCTCTGCTGTGACCTTGTGCGACGAAGCTGAGGGGGTCAAAGTTTCCTGCTTGTCTTCTCTGGTGGTTTTGCGCTTCAGGCATTTCAAGCCACTGAAAACAGGGAGCGTGTCTTTGAATTACTGCAAGTAATTATTAGTGTGTGTGTGTGTGTGTTTTGCTGGGGGTGGCCTGTCACTGTGAGCTGTCTTTGGACAGATGTCTGCTGTCTTTCCTGCGTTTTGTTGAGAAGTCGCAGAATCAGTAGCGGCGGCGTTGGTGTTCGTATAAAATGTTGGCCGGTGCGCATCAACATTTACCGCAGCAGGGAATGGAAACGCTTGGCTCAGTCATCTGGAAACACATTGTACATAGTCGCACACAGCCCCTGGGAAAATGTGACTGAAGGAGATAAAAATCTAACTCTGCTCCACTGGCTAGTTTCAACTCAAACACACCAACGTACAGGCATCAGGACAGGACTGACTGCAGGGCAACAAGGAAAAATGTTTCACAGAAGTCTATTATCAAGAAGATAAACAGAGAAAGGGTATGGTAGAGGTGTGAGTGTTTGTAAGACTCGAGTGTTTAATGAGTTTCGGGTTTAGTGAGAACTTGTTGAATTTCCATCAGTTTGAACACATTGGTTCACTGTGTTGGGACTTTCTGGACAGATTACAGGGAGGCGGTTCCTAAACAAACAACACGTTCATCAGTGTTCTCGCTAAAAAGGAAAAACATCCATTAAAGACTTGATCATTATTAAAATTGAGAACCTATACAATTTAAACTATCACACACTTACACTCTCCTCCTCATCCTCGTTTTCCACTCTTTCATTCTCAGCAAGGTGACTCCATCATCTCCACAGTCTTCCTCTGTTGACTACAAAGAACATAGCTATCATTTAGATTTCAGATTTTAATAGCTGCATAGGACAGTTGTGCGTGAATGACATTTCACCTGCTCAGTCAGCTTTCTCTGGCTCTGGTCCCAGACACCGTCATCCATCTTCTGTTTAAAGTGTGGATCCAACGCAGTGGCCACTTGGAGAAAGTTCCTGATCTCATCATTCTGCAAAACACATATTCTTAAAATGTTTGTCCAAGCCACAGGAACAAAGATATTTCTATTCTTCAGTAATTTCTTTCCTGCTACGCCTGTCTTAGTCACTTACCTGGTAGCGCTTGGATAGGTTTGCCCACACTGTCTCTTTCACAGCCAGGTGTGCCTTGAGCTTTTAGAGTATGGTAGTATCTGTCTGCAGTGGTTAATTTGAGCCAGATCCTGCCGGAACAAGATCCGGGAACTCTCTCTTGACCGCGTGCGTTCCTGCAACTGTTTGCTCAGATCCAGCAACTCAAATCTCTGTCCCTAAAAGTCCAAAGTCATCGCACATTTTTTATTTTTGATTATTTATTAAAAATACAACGAGAGGGGACTTTTGTCCAGTCTGTGGAGTGTTTGTTCCGGCCGGAGCACGCGCACCAGCTCGTGCGCACGTTCCTGCCCAGCAGAGACGCGGACCGCATGTCTCGCGGGGATGAGCGTCTTCATCCACCTTCAGCTGTGTGTCCTGCAGACAGTGCATGTTTTACGTACAAGAGAGTCTCCAGACAACTCTGCAGAGCGCGCGCACGGCACGACTGCTAATGTGTCGGAACTCCTGCATACATTACCGCAGTGCAAAACATTTCAGACATAATAAATAAAAAAAGCTTACAGTTAGGAATGCGCAATATATACGGTAGAAACAATAGACATTTAGCGTATGACAGAGATCTGTCTTCTACCGGCTAACCGCAGTAATGCTGTGTCTGATGTAAAATCAGAGTTGTCAGATTTCATAGTTACTTTTTTTAATTGAAAACTGTGCGTAAGTGGTGTTAAAGTCCTTTCTTCGAGAGCTACTTAATGAAGCTACAATCTAACTATGGCTGGCTTGTGGTAATTTTGCCGTATTCGGACGCATGCGCAAAACGCTGTGTTCCGTCAAAATTATTATATTTTTTTCCGGTCGAAAGTTAAAGTAAGCGTTGGTCAGTTTTAGAGAAACCTGCTCTCTGAGCTATAAAAAGTACGCTGTGTTGTGTGATTTTACTGTGAGACCCTCTGGTCAAAGCCCCAGAGGAAACTGGTCGCCATTTTGTGTCAGCTCTCCTTAAAACGGAAGGAGCCGCCCACTAGAGTGTTGGAGGGTGAAGTGTTTTCAGTTTGCACTTGCTGCTCTGTTGCTGTTCATTTCTTAAGTGAGAAGACTGGAAACTGTCAAGAGTTAACAACATATTATTTTGTTTAAAACATATGGTTACAAATACATTTGATATATTTTGCACTGTTTTGCATTACAAAAAAAAAAGCCTAATACTTGCTTTTTTTATTATTTAAAAACTCTGGACCTAGTAGTGGAATTTTTTAAATTGAGATTATTTTGTGGTATAGCAGTATAAATAAATGATGGCAAAAGGATACCCTATGCTTTTTTTTCCCATTCCTATTGCAAGTTTTATACCAGAAAGCTATCGTGATATATATAGTTATCGCCACCCTTCACAATACTTATCGTGATATGAATTTTATGCCATATCGCACATCCCTACTTATAGAAAAAAAAATACGAGTGAAATGTTTGATGAGTATTATTCACATTACATCACGTTTCAAAACAACAGCACTAATTTGTCAAAATAACAGTGATCAAAATGTCGAAAAGACAGTCCAATTTATTATCTAAAATAATTGGATGGATGGATTGTCCTTAGCTGGACAACAGAATTGAAGCAGGCAGTGTTAATTGAGATTGGAACAGGAGGAGCAATAACTCAGGACTGAATTCAGCTGAATGTGCTATATAAATAAATCTGACTTGACTTGAGAAGTAGGGTTGCACTGATAGATCGGCCGGCCGATTTATCGGCCCCAATTTCCTTAATTTTGGGAAATCAGAAATTGGCTGATACTTGCATGAGAAACCCATTTTACCGATTTTTTTTTTATTTTTTAGTTTTAACAACAATTGTCTGAACTTCATTTATATTTCAGAGCACTAACTCATGGCCAGTTAAATCAAGTTTGTATTGTTTCTAGGATATTGCTCAAGGGTATGTTTTTCAACAAAATAATATTGGAAAATTGAAGGTGCATTGTGACCTTATAACACCTGACAGTGTCGTTTATAAAACTAAATCGGTATCGGCCAAAATCGAAATCGGCTGGTCAGACTTCTTAGAAATCGGTGATCGGCCAGAAAACTGCAATCAGTGCACCCCTGTTGAGAAGGGTTCGGTTCGGACAGTGAAGTGGGTGTGGGTGGGGGGGTTGTTTAGGACGCTTGACCGAATCGGAGCTGCTTGGCTTGTTGTTGTTGCTCTTTAAAATAGTAATTTCAATTTAACCTTTATTTATACAGGTTGTCAGTCTCATTGAGCCTCAAGGACTCATTTACAAAATACACCAAAATGTAGAAAATGGCATCTCTTATTCCAAATTTTCTGGGGAGGACCCACGGACAAATATTCATCTCGTCTATCTCTACCTGCCCCTTTCCATATTTTTTCTCAGCCGTTGATCCAAGCTCTCTCTTCAGGTCTCTCTTGTAAATGAGTCCTCGAGGCTCAATGGGATTTACCTGTCTAAATAAAGGTTGAATGAATGAAAAAAGCTGGCTGCTTGAATTGCAGGGTACTGCTCTATGAATCTCTCCAGCATTAGGTAAAGAGAATTCCAATACGTTCTCACATCAAGAATAACTGTGTTAGGGCATCTCTGATAGAAACAAGAACATTACTTTTAAGTAATTTAGCAGATGCTTTTCATCCTATGAGACAAACAATAATAGTTGTATTTAAGATAAGTAGTCAAATACCCAAAACTCATATAGTAATAGGTTAACATACAAAGTATATAAAGTCATTACATTAAATGTCATAAATAATGCGCAATGGTTAAATGAAGTGAACTTTGTGTTTCTCACGTAGATGTTCTTGCTTTTCCCAGAGAACCACCTTTGCCATCAAGCACCTCTTCAAACATTGGTTCAAACATTGGCCATCCACTGACTCACTGAATTTAGAAAGTACAGACTTTGTGTTGCTAGATTAAGTGTGTGGGCAAAGCAGCACAGTTTCATGAATTGTAGGTGCTTAATGGCCACATCCGTATTGGCAGCATTATCTACAGTGATTGCTACAGTTTTGTCAGAAATGCCAAATGCTGACAGAGTGTCACTAATTTCATCTGCCACAACACAACCAGTCTGAGCTTTGTACACAGCTGTTGTTTTTAGTACTTTTTGCTTCATTTTGCCCTCCATTATAAAGTGTTCTGTGATGGTAATGCAGTGGTCCTGTGTGATTCTACTCCAGCTGTCACATGTGAGTGCAACAGAGCAAACATCACTGAGCTTTTTAATTACATTGGACTTCGCCACCTTATTCCAAGGTGGGATTAATTTATATCCCATATATAGGCCAGTCGCGATAAACAATAAATAAGTTAATCACATGATAAATTAAAATTATCGACCTTATTTTCATTTATCGGCTTTATCGTTTCTTCGTGTCTCTCTCTTTCTACTGAAGACACTGAATGACAAAAAGTTCAACTCCAATGCTCTTCACTGACCCCTTCCTTTCTCTTTTCTCTTTAAAATCCATTTTAACCATCCAAAATTGCGTTTTTGGCTCGTTAAAAGCAGCTAAGCTGAGAAGCTAAGCTACGAGTTAAGCTAACAGGTCGACATCGGAGGGGGGGGGGGGGGTTTGGACCTCACCTCCGTCTTGTTGAAGCTCCAAAATTCACAGTTGAAACCCGTACCTTTGTGTAAAACGTTGTTTTTCTCTGCAAAAAGAAGCTGAGAACTTGTTTACTGATTTTTTTATTAAAAGCTTTGTGTGAAAAATGTTATGCTAAAGAGCTCAAACCACACAGATTGTTCGCCATTTTGAGAACTGAAGAGAGACAGTCCATGTCACGTCAAGGGGCCTCCCTCTCATTTTTCTTAAAGACACACGCTGCTCGTTCCCTCACTATCCATCCTTCGGTTCAGACAGTCTTATACTGCCACTAGGTGGTCTAAAAAGGTACTACACGCAAAACAAACATTTCTTCTTAAATTTGACAATAATGGCTAATTATTGTCAAATTTCAAACAATATTATCATTTATCTCAATAATTTCTGACAATTAATCGCCCAGCAAAATTTGTTATTGTGACAGGTGTATATATATATATATATATATATATAATCTCCTCATGTGCTTCTTCAGATTGGGCATAAAAACTGGAACATTGAGTCCTGTGACCACCTTGTTGGTATCTCTGTACTTATGAAGGTTTCAGAGTTTTGCTCCTGCTGACCAGTCCTGAGAGTTTTCCAGTCCATTGGCTGTGCATCATATAATCATACAGGGTGGAGGCCAGAGCCATGTGTGTTCACAAAGCTGACACATCACTATAAAAAGCTTCTTCGTACATATTTGTGTCGTGTCTAAAAATATGTTTCAGGTGTTCATCAGCAGTCGGTCTTAGGACGACGTCTGCTTTTTTTCTGTGGTTATGGGGAGGTGGCTGTGCACGTGTTTAGGTGTGAGTGCCAGTAGTGTTTTCAGGATGTCCATGTTTTGAAAACTTTGTTTGGGTGTGCACACTGCAGACGGGGGAGGGGTTGCTCCTGCAGACGGCAGAAGGATCTAAGATATTCAGTCAACGTTCCACCAAGACCACAACTGACCACCGCAGCAGAGTGTGTGTGTGTGTGTGTGATTGTATCAGACACACAATTGTCAGATAGGAATACTCTCTACTTTCATCTGATGATGACATGGTGAGTTTTTCCTGCTCAAAGTTCAGCCAGTCATTATTGAACCGTGTTCACTCAGTCATGTAACAACTATGTGTGTAAACCAGTCAGTGGACAGTTTTTAGTTTGTTTGTTGATGCTAGAACATATTATGGAGAATAATGGATCATGAAATGAAGAGGTGTTTGGAATTGCCGCATTTGTTGATTTTGAGTATCTAATTTAAGGAAAACTGCTGGTGAGTTTGTTTGACATGTATTTTACTTTGGTATTATGCGGTGCTGAAGGATTTTTTGCTAAACTGTTCACTAGAACACTGATCTTTTATGCATTTATTTCTTACAGCACTTTAAAATATACAGTAGTTTAAATCTTTTTTTTGAAAAGAGGTTCTGTGGAAAAATTATGAACCATTAATGTCTTAATTGTTATTGATAGCACTTTGAATAACCTAATTTTGAAGAAATAGTTTAACTGTGACTGAATTATTGAGCTCATGGCTAGTCTGAACAAGGCCAAGACCAAAAAGAATGATCTCAGAAACTTTAAAAGATTTATGCAAATGATTTTTTTTTTTTTTCAAAGCTTCACGTTGCCCTCCCGTTTTGCATTACATCAACGTCTGTGGTTATTTGTGAGTGCCAGCAGCAGTAGCATCTAGCTGTAGCACTCTGAATGCAACCGGAGGCTCTATTGGAAGTAATACGATATTTCTGCTGGCATTCCTATGTAATGTAAAATTAATGTTAATGAAAAGGTCTTAAAAAAAAAAGGGTTTGCATAAAACCACTACAAGATTTTTTTCATTAGTGGTTTTAAGATGGCAGCATTATATTTTAGTCTTATTAACATTATGGCAAACATAACAAGTAGCTAGTCCAAGCAGAGGCTTGGACTAGCTACTTGTTATGTTTGCCATAATGTTTTGACCAGATATATAATAACTGTTTAAAAATATTCAGTCAATCAACATTTATTTATAGAGCCCTTTCCAGCAGCCAAAAGGTGCACGTGCTTCACAATACAAGTTTAAAACAAACAATACAAAAATGCCAGAGAGCCACTAGCCATTAGAGGCCTGCCTGATGAAAAGGTCTTAAGATTAGATTTTAAAAGGCCCAGATCAGTGATGGAGCTCAAGTCCTGAGTTGGCTCCAAAATCTGGGTGTGGTCACTGAAAAGGTCGGGTCACCCCAAGTTTGTATGTGGACTTTGGGACAAACGGTAAACAAGTATTAGTTGATCTTAAGGTTGTCTTATACTTATCACTATAGGGGCAGCTGTGGCTGAGTGGTTAGAGCAGTCATCCTCCATTGAGAGAGTTGGAGTTTGGTTCCATTACTATGCAGTCACATGTTGAAGTGTCCCTGGGCAAGACACAGAACCCTCATTGCCTCTGATGTGTATGATTTCATTACATCAGTGTATGAATGTGATCTTAAAAGCATTGATTAGTCTCTATAGACTGATTTGTTTGATTATCTTTGTAGAGATGTAATAGAGTGATGTATGAACGTGTGTGTGGAGGTCAGTGAGGGCACAGATTGTGTTGTAAAGAGCTTTGAGTATCTTGATTAGATAGAAAGGAGCTATATAAGTACAGTCTATTTACCATTATACTCACAGAAAGCTTCTAGATCAGGTAAATAAGGTGGGGAGAGACCATTAGGCACTTTAAAAGTGGATAACAAAAGTTTAAAATCAATTCTAAAATGGAAGCCAATGAAGTGAAAATAAAACGGGTGATGTGCTCACATCAGGAGGCATAGGTTAAAAGACAGGCCTCAGCATTTTGAACCAGTTGAAGTTGTCAGATGGAAGATTGGGATATTTCTACCAGTACAAACAAAGCATTACATTAGTCAAGACTTGAACTGATATAGAATATCTTATCCCTTTAGGATGCTAGCAGTTTAGCTATAGCAGGTTTTAAGATCACAACTCCATTTTAATAAAATTTACTATTTGACTTCAGATACAGATTATAGTACTTTTTAAGAGTATAACCTATGGCTGTAGCTTCTGGTATTTTAAAAAGAAATGTAGTCATTTCTTTAAATATGTTTTCTAGGGCTGCAACAACGAATTGATAAAATCGATAAAAATCAATGATTAAGTGTTGGCAACGAATTTCATTATCGATTCGTTGTGTCGCGCGATTAAACCTCTTTCACGGCGCTGCGGAGCTGTTTTGTTCACCTGCAGTTCATTGTCAATGCTGACTGACTGAATAAAGTTTGAGAAAAAAAAACTGCAGCACGAGTTGAGCAGAGCGAGGGGGGAGGCGGCGTTTTCAAAGGATATTAAATACATTTGACAAATGACCGACGCAGCGAAAACTGTTTGACCAGAGTCCTCCAAAGTGTGGGAGCTCTTCACAAAGATAAAAACTGCACAACATGCAGCTTTGAAAAAGTGACAACACGACATGGGAGAACCACACTGATGAAACGTAAACATGTCGGAGTCATGAGGAGGATGAAGGAGCTGAACAGCTGAAACAACTCATCATGTGTTGCAGGTGAGTCTCTACAATATTCAAATTTGTTCTGTTTCCAAGTGAGAAAACGTAACGTCAGTCTCTCTGGTAGATGAAGCTGCTTGTTTGTTTGTTTGTTTATCTGATTAATGACGGTGATAGAGAACGTGTGTGTTAGTTTTTATTTAACTTAATTGGTACAAGCAGTGTTTAAATGTGATTTATAAATAAATCTAAAACAAAGATAATAATTTAATGATTAAGCTTCAACTTTTAATTTGCTGGCAAAGTCTGAAGATACTGCATGTATGGCAGGATGAATTGCATTTAAACAGGAATTAAAGTAATTTATTACATCTACTCAAATGTGTGTAATTAAGTATTTTATATATGTGTGTGTTGCTCATTTAGCTACTTTTGCCTGAACCTAACACTGTAAGTGAAACAAGGCATGTCTTGAGTTGCTGTAAATTATGATGTAATACATATTTACGGTCTCATTCCAGAAAAACAACAACAAACAACAACACTTCATGATGGAAAGACATCATGGACACCACAGCAGCAGCTGTCTTTGACTGAAAGCATCTTTAACATGATCGTCACTGACATGAGGCCTCTGCCGATGGTTGAAGACGAAGGCTTCACTACAATAATCCACACTTTTAATCCAGGTTACACTCTTCCCTCAAGCACATATTTTACAAAGTAGCTACATATTGTGCAGGTATAAAGCATACATTTGTATATAATTTTGTGTACATTAATTTTTTTAAGCTATTTGACTAAATTTTATTTTATTATTCAATATTTTACTAACAGAATAGTCAAATAGCAACCTGTTTTTTGTGCAAATTGCTATGTCAGTCAAATGTTCAATTTTGGAATAAAGGGGTGGAAATTAAACCTTTTTTTTTGCCGATTCATCCATTAATCGAAAAAATAATCGGCCGATGAATTGATTATTGAAATAATCGTTAGTTGCAGCCCTAATGTTTTCTAATGCACCCATCTATCTTGCTCTGAACTTGATTCAGTCTGAAAGCAGCATGAACCACTAGAAAATATTGTCCTTTAAACAAAAAAAAAGTGACGGAGCAGAGATATGACATTCTGCAGGAGGAAGCTTCTGCAGCTCTGGGCTGCACACAGGTGTAGCAGGTGCTAAATAATTTAAAATAATTTATTTGAAATAAAAATTCCTTGCCGATCGTGCGGCTCATCCATCAGTCAGCCAATTGTGTCATGTCCAATCTTATTTTGAAAAACCGCAAAGTAGCAAGTTTGCGAAAAACGAACTGCGAAGTAACGAGGGATTACTGTATATACATACAGTATGTAAACAGACAACCCCTATCATTTGAGAAAACTATGCTTTCTAGTTTCTATAGTTTTTATATGGCTTAAAAGTATAGTTTCTTCAAAATTTTGGGGTAGCCAAGGCCACCATTGGTCACCCTTTTTATTTTTTTTTAATTTAAACCTTTATTTGACCAGGATTAAAACCCATTGAGATTAAAAACCTCTTTTTCAAGAGAGTCCTGGCCAAGTGGCAGCAACAACTTTTGCTCCGCCACTGCACCTCTTGGTCGATACAATTGCTCCTTGCACTACCTACCTCTGTTCTACACAGTAGAGTATATACAGGTACATGCACTTGTATATCTCGTACCAAAAACGAGCTTTACTTGCATTTCCTGTTCAGTTCCAGCCCAGAAAAACACACAACCTTAAAACATCAAACAATCACTATTTAAATTCCTCAACGTTCTGCTTGTTCTTTCTGTCTTGGCAGTAACTACATGCCTTGAAAGAATTTACAATATTATGACAAATTAACTATTTTCAAAGACTTCCTCTTCCCCAAACATTGAAAAATAAATCCAAACAAAGATGGATTACATTGTTTTATACCACATAAATACATACAAATAAGCATAAACATTATTTGCCGGTATGTGGATTTGTGGAAATAACAGAGCATGAATTCCCCTGCCCTGCGCATGTTTACTGGTCTAAAGATGTGCTTTAGAGTAATCTGTCATTTAAAACACCAGCAGTTGTCAGTTCTGTGTTTGACATTTTTATGTGTCTTCGTGTTTGTTCTCAGATGTGGCTTTGATGAGTAAAGTGACGAGCTCCATTTTATCGTCGTGTTTGTCAGAGCTGTCCTTGTAAAGCTGTCCGCTCACTTTCACATGTGGCTTTCTGATTTACCGCTGGCTGCCTCCTTTTTTCATGCTGAGGGACATATTTCTGATTCTGTCTGTGCCGTGGTCCCTAACAGCAATATGCTGCTCCCACGGGAGAGTACAGCTTCCAGAGATGTGTGGAACTATCTTTGATTTGTTTTGGTGGCTGGTTGCAGCTCTTTGAGCCAGGTAATTTCATGTTAGTGAAAGGTTTTCAGCAGCATTTCTAATTAGTTAAGTGATTTATTGCAAATTGCAATGCTACTGAGACCCACAAAGGACATGGAGAGAAAACTAAAAACATGTATTTACTGTGAGATCCTACCAAAGTTTTACAAAACTCAGAGTTATTTCAATGTTGGCACTTCTCTGCTGATCTACGCTGTAATAGGGAGCCTGATTCTTCAGCTCTGAATCTGCCCACTGACCCCCAAACAATGGACAGAGATTAGCTAACATCAAAGTGTTTAGGTGTATTGATACGTGACATCATGCCAAATTACTCCAGGGATTTTGAAGATGTATGCCGTGGATGCAGAGTTCAGAGCAGGGTAGTTTGGTGCTCGTGGCTGCAGGACCAAAAAGGAAGTACAATAACTAATTTTCCCAGCTGCATCGTGTGTCTGTCAGGTCGTCGAAGAAAAGCCCCCGGCATCGCATCACCTTTACAAAAAAAAAAAAAAGGTAACAAGGAGAAGTAGTAAAGCGAGCAGCAGTGCAGGTTTCTAAGTTAAAGTTTAAAGCTGCAGCTTCTGTCCAAAGACAGAGCCCAATGACAGTTGGCTAGTCAGGGGAGAGCTGCACCAGAAATCTCTAAATTAAAAACAAATAATTGTTAAAAAAAAAGATCAAGACCAAGTTAGGCCTGCACAGTGATTGACTTACAGTAAATAGTTGTCATTGAACTGCCTAAGTTTAAATAGTTTTAATTTCAGTGCAGAGAACGAGCATCGGTCATACAAAAGTTCAAAATGTGTTCATTTTCTGAGGTCTGCTTAGCTCATAGTCATCCGAATCTGCTTTTCCTGCTTTGTGTGCACTCTGATGGGAGACACAATTTTTGTTTGGGATAATTAGTTCTGCACTACTCCATGCATGACTGTTCCTAAAAAGGTTTGCAGGATCTTGCAAAATAAACCCAGGATATTACTAAAATGCATCTGTTTTTTTCCCCCCTTGTCACTTGCAGAGCTCAGTACAATACTTTGTACAAAGTTGTGTAGTCAAATAAATAAAAAAACAAAGTAATATACACAATTGACACAATTTGTTTTTAATATTGATGTCATTGATTGAAAAAAATTGTGAAATAATTTTGGGGTGGCACTGTAGATCAGTTCGTAGAGCTGTTGCCTCTCAGCGAGAAGGTCACTGGTTCAAATCCCAGCCCGGTACCATTCTGGGTGGAGTTTGCATGTTCTCTCCATACATGCATGGGTATCTCCGGGTACTCCAGTTTCCTCCCACAGACCAAAACATGCATGTTAGACTGATTGGTAACTCTAAATTGTCTCTAGGTGGGAGTAAGAGAGCGAATGGTTGTTTGTGTCTATGTGTCCCTGTGATGGACTGGAGACATGTCCAGGCAGGGTGTCCCCCGCCTCTCACACAGTGACTGTTGGAAATGGGCACCAGTGACTCCTGCGACTTAAAAAGGAAGAATTGAGTAAAAGATAATGGATGGATGAATAATTTTGTAGCCTGGATGTCAACTACCATGTACAATTTGTTTTTTCTCCTGTCGCAGATGGAAGAGGATGTATTAGAAATACCCTTCGTCCATCTGTCCACCCATCTGTTTTGTGAGCTTGCTAATTTAAAAAATAGGTAGCAACTTCCATTTTGGTGTGTGATTATGTCTAGACATGAGAAAGATTCCTTTCAAAACCTGGGTTTCCACATCAAAATCCAAGATAGTTGTCGCCGTATATGTCCGTCCATCTTGTGAGCTAGATAACTTGAAAAATAAGTTGGGTACATCCACCGTTGCACCTGGTGTTGGATAAAAAAACTCCCTCCACCCACCAGCACCTGTCACTCCGCACCACCTCAGACGATTTGATGATTGGAAGTTATTGAGCATGACCAATAAATCCATGACAACCTGTTCTTGCTGGAGATTATGCTGCACGCATTGGAGTATCAGAAGAGTTAATTTTTTTTTACAACAATCAATCAGAACAAAAACATGCATGTTAGGCTGCCTTCAGGTCCAGGCCTCTCTTGCAAAATAGATCTGTGATCTCAATGGGATTTGCCTGGTTAAATAAAGGTTAATAATCTCTGTAGGCCATGGAAATGCTAGGTAGATACACAGATCATGACAAGGATGTTGAAAGGAAATTTGGACAAGAGTTTTTCATGAATCCTTTTAAACATTAAGACAGGCTTGGACACAAGTCCTCAAGTTCTCTCTATTATTCATTTGCTCAAAGTTAAATCTGATATTTGAACTTTTGTTTAGAAGCTTCTTTGGTAATTGTGTTAAACTATAGTTACTCTCTTGATTTTAAAGCTCATTGATCTAACATCTGATGCCTTTTAAAGTGAGGAAATTCCTGACTCCTCATTAAACCAGCAGTATTTATTGGGTTTAACTCACGATAATTCTTCTGAAGACTCATTTATGTGACTGAGCCCTTGTCTTTAAGATACATAATCCAGTGTGGAAACGAAGTAGCTTCAGGATTTTATCACATCCCTGGATTTTAAGATCAAACTGTGACTCATGTTGCTTCAAAGCAGGTTGTAGATGAGGCTTCAAGTGAGTTTTTTTTTCTGTTTGTGGCAGAGAAAAAAAAAATACTGTAATTCTGCCGGAAATCTCTCTGCTTTTGTTGTGGGGGATATGTTTGACAACACCAACGTTAATTAGCCCGCACGAGAAGTTCTTGCTCTTGTCTTGCTGTTGACAGCGACAGAAACTCAGGGTTTTCTAGAAGAATGTTTGTGATGTTTAGTTGAAGGTATGCAGTCAGCTGTCTGCTGGGCAAACAACCGTGTGCGTGTTTTTGTTTCTTTTTTCTTGCATTCCAGTTAAAGGTAGCCTCCAGTAACGATCTGCCCAGCAGGAGGTAGATGAGGGTTTCTTCAGATAGAGATGCTATTGTCCTTACTGTGTTTGTTTCCATGATGGCTGCCCTGCTTCTCTAACTGGAAACATATGTGCTGCTGCAGCAAACAGCACGCGGACGATGGATTCAGAAAGAACGCTTCTGACCAGTTCTGTTGAATCCATAACAGGAACGGTTCACTGTTGAGAAGGGTCATCAGTTTTGTAAAGCAAAAATGGAAGAAAGTACCAACTTCTTTGTTGTCAAGCATTTGTTGTTATGCCATTACAGTAGTCCCTTGTTTATTGTGGGTTTACGTTCCAGACACCCCCCCCCACACACACACACACACAATAAGTGAAAAACAAGGAAGTAGAGACGTTAAATTTCTTTTAGTATTTAGTATTTAGTATTTTAAGGATTTTTAAACTCTTCCCACACTTCTTGCAATGTTCTAAACTCTTAAACCTGCATCGTTTTGACAACATACGTATATGTAGCTACTAAATCTTACTCACCAGCTGGCAGAACAGCAGCAGCTCAGTTCCGCTCCGACTTGGTTCCGTTTCGGCGGACCTACTCTTCCGGTTCTGGTCTGCTCTCTGGCTCGGGGTAGTGCTGGTGGGTTCTGGAGGGAGTGCCGGACCTACGGGTGGCGCGTCCCTGCTCGGGTGTCCTCGTGGGCCGACTAACAGCTCTGGGGTTCACCGATGGGTCTGGGCATCCGGTTCTGCTCCAGTTCTGGTCTGGTTCTGTGCAGCCCTTCGGTGCCAAGCACATTTTGGGTGGCGGGGGGGACACCTTTGGGTGGCCGCCGCGGGACCGGAGGTTGTCCAAATGAGTTCAAGTCTGTATGAAAAAAGTCACGGTGGACTCCGGAGAGAACTACGGAGAGAGCGCCAGATCTACGGTGGTGCGTGCCCGCTTGGAGGTCCTTTTGGGCTGGCCAATAGCTCTCAGATTCGCAAATGGGTCTGGAGGTCTGGTTCTGCTCTAGGTCTGGTCCGGTTCCCGCTGGGCTCTGTGCGGCTCTCTGCATCCACTGGGCGCAGAAGTGAATGCATGAATAAGGACCAAACTTTTTCTGATCAGATCAAAACTTTCCCTCTACGTGGCGTTTCCTCAGACTGATGAAGCCTTCTGGATGGAAGGTGAAACGTCTCAGCACACACAAAAAAAGAAACTGTCCAGATGACCTGACTGAAAATTGTTGGATTTTATACCTGGATTATTGAGCATGGACTTTGATGTTTTGAACCAGTTTGACATGACTGTTGACCAGGGAGAGGGCGGGCACCGGAGGAGAGGGCGTGCCCCAGAGACCATCTTAGAACCAACATAACTGTTTTTTTCCCACTTTGGAGTAAACTGTTGGGGGAGAAGCAGTTTCTTTGGTGTTTCCTCACTGACGAACCTTCTGGATGGAAGGCGAAACATCTCAGCACAACAAAAAAAGAAGTATTTTAATTTTCATTAACATTTTGCTGTACAGTATCCCATACTGTTCCACTAAGTGATTAATATTAAAGTGACAATCATGTGTCATGTACAATTTATTTTCCTCGTGTCCAATCTTACTTTGAAAATCTGCAAAAGAGCGAATCTGTGAAGGTCGAATCTCGAAGTAGCGAGGGACAACCTTCTCTTATTAAGCAATTAAACTTTCTATAAATTAGTAATACCTGTACAGAGCATTTGGACTTTGCAAATAAGCAAACAGCCTTAATTTATTGTACTCCTTTTTTTTTGTCAAAGTTTGTGAGGTAAAATACTTGAGCTGCTACTAATTTTATCAGTTATCTTTATTTCAGTGGACAGACAGAAACACAAGATGAACAATGTAATGATAGAAACATTAGAAAAGACCAGACACAATTGCATTCAACAGAACAAATACATTCAACCTTTAAACATAAGTATATCTTTTTCAGTCCATGTAAAATACTGAAAAAGAAGAAAAACCTTTTTTTTCAGTTCCCATCTACACTACACAAAGTATAAACCTTATAGACCACCTGTTACCTTTTTTTTTAAAGTCATATTTTTCTCATGTGTGCATGCTTGTATTTATTTGTCAGGTTAGCAAAACAAATTGTGAACCAGTAGACGAATTTTAATGAGACTCCCTAAAAGCAATAATTTGATGCACATTTACAACTGGTGAATTCTTGGAGAGTCCATTCAAGCAGCTACAGCTATGGTATGGTATAAAGTTTATTCATTTAAAAAAGTACAAAACAATTCCATAACAATATAAAAAAGATACAAAAGATTTAAAATGAAAGGCAGCAGAAAGAAGAAAAAAATCTTATTATATCTGCCACTTTTTTCAAACAATTATTTCAATCATAATAATTTTCAAGTAACAGAACAAAATGAATAACTCTTTCTAATTTTTCTAACTCTAATACAAAACACACACTAAGCTACTTCATATATATTTTTTCAACAATTCAGCTTTGATCTTTTTCTTAAATGTACACATTGACTTGGCATTTTTCACTTCACTCTCTAGACCATTCCACAATCCAACTCCTTGGATTGAGGTAGACCTTCCCTTCAGAGTAGTTCTGAATTTTGGTTTGACAAATATTTCTATCCCCTTAAGATTATAACAACTTTGCCTTTTTACAAAATTTATTTGGATATTTAATGGTAATGTGTTATTTTGAGCCCTATACATAACTGATAAAATACTATAATCTACCAAATCATGGAACTTCAATAACTTCAGTTGATAAAATAATGTGCTTGATGGGTGACAGTAATGCTTTCTGGTGATAATTCTTACAGCTAATCCACATTTTGTCAATACAAGAACTGTTTTGACTTTTTACTTTTTTTCATTCAACTTTTATTTATGCAGGTTCATTTCATTGAGTCACAACGACTCATTTACAAGAGAGACCTGTTTTTACAATATTCAATATTTTACAGCTATTGCGCTAAAATGGGGGGGGGGGGGGGTTACTGGGAGTCATCACCAACACGTATTGTTGGCAACATTGCATATTGTTGTTTTTTTTACGCCTGGTCGAAGGCAGCACGTATTCTTTCGCTTGTTCTTTCTCTTGTTCAGGCCTTAACTTCTAAACCGCTCAAGATAATTTAATGAACGTCATACACATATGCATTATCACTAGACGGAATGTCTCGTATGCTTTTCTTCCACTCATCGTCAAGGTCACAAATCAAGGTCAAATGTGAGACACGGGCTTTACGTGTCCGAGCCATTGCTATAGATTGCTGTATTGCTGTATAATAGTTTGTTGTGAGTAGGCCTGTTGCAATAAATCGATTAATCACATGATTCTTTTTTCTCTCTGTCCTCCGGTGAAACCAGACGTGTCTCCCCCCCCCCCCCCCCCCCCCCTTCCCTTCTTGCGCTCTTTTTTCCTGTGAACCCTTAAAAAGCATCTTTTTTTTTTCTGCATTCTTCTTAATTCTAAGGATCAGCTGGTCTCTCAACAAATTGATCAACTTCTCCCGACAGGAGTCAGGACATAAGGAGGACCCTCTTACCTCGACGGAAACAAATTGGATTCATTATGACAACTGGTTATTTTGCTGTTTGGTTGGTGAATTCTGGATTGTCTATAAATTCGTGTGGACGTGTCAAAACTCGACAGCACTCAGACTGAATTTGGGGAGCTGCAGCAGAGAGCTGGAGCAGCAGGCTTTTATCAAGACTGTGTTCTCCCTGGCAGCACTCATGAATGATGGGAATAATCTTGGAGAAGCTGTGAGCTCGACTTTTGGCATAAAGGATCAGTTCGGCTATTTTGGAGTTCCATCAGAGGAATATGTACCAGTGAGACTTTAAAAAGGCAGAAACAGCAATTCACAAGTTCTGCCTGACCCAAACTGTGGCCTTGACGCCGGACTTATCTCAACTCCTCCTGGCATGTTTAGAAAACAACAAAGATGCTTTGACTGTTTCCTCGCCCCTTCCTTCCCCAAGGCCGTGGACATGTGACAGAGCCTCAACTGAGCTGATGATAACTAACACCTCTTATCTGGACAATGGCTGAGAGGGGGAGTTCTGGACTATGCTACGACTTTCTTTTAAAATTCAATGTCTTCACCGGCCTATATGTAAATGTATAACGTCTGTTTATGTTGCTTTGCTGTGGTATTTTTTTTTGACGCCTCAAATCGTGCCCTGTCTAGGACACAACATGAGCGATCTTTTTTTTTTTATACTGTCTCCTCATGTTTTCTTCCCTTTACTCATCTAAGCAAAATATTATTCTGAATAAGAATAAGAAGGCTGCGCTATTTATAGCCGCAGCTTCATGCACTCTGCCCATCTTTCGGATGACTGTACGTACATATTCGTGTTGTATCTCGGTGCAATGCCAATAAAGTTTATTCTGATTCTGATAAATGAAAATTATTGACCTCATTTTCATTTATTGGCTTTATTGTTTCTTCATCTCTCTATCTACTGAAGACACTAGATGACAAAAGGCTCAACTCTGGTGCTCTTCACTGACCCCTCCCTTTCTCTTTTCTCTTTAAAATCTGTTTTAATAGTTCAAAATTGTGTTTTTGGATCGTTAAAAGCAGCTAAGCTGAGAAGCTAAGCTACGAGCTGATCTAACAGGCCGACCTCGGGGGGGGGGGGGGGGGGGGCCCTCTTTCTTTTCAAAGACCAAAAATCCAAGGTTGAAACCGGTGCCTTCAAATAAAAAGTTTTTACTGATTTTTTTTATTAAAAACTTTGCGAAAAAGGCTATGCTAAAGAGCTCAAACGACACCGAGCATCTGCCATTTTGAGTACCAAAAAAAAAAGGAAGGAGAGACGGCCTATGTCACGTCAAGAGGCCTCCCTCCCATTTTTCTTAGAGACACACTGCTCGCTCCCTCACAATCCATCCTTCAGATCAAACAGTCTTGTACTTCCACCCAGTGGTCAAAAAAGGTACTACACACAAAAATTAACCAACATTTCTTCTCAAATTTGACAATAATTAGAAATTATTGTAAAATTTCAAACAATATTATTGTTTATAGCAACAATTTCTGAGACAATTAATAGCCCAGAAAAAATTGTTATCATGACAGGCCTAGTTGTGAACGTATAATACACCATATTCTGTACTCGTGTCATGGCTGGATTAAAACAGGTCTAATGCAGCCATTTCTTAACACTCTTTGTTAAAAATTCTGTTGCGAATCATCGGCAAATGATGTGGATTATTTTATGCGTTTTCACTCCACATCCACATGTAGCAGATTTTTTTTTAGAATTAAACTAAAATTGTTTAGTTTCTCTAAAGTACGGTAGTCCAAAGGACTGTTTGTCATGTTTTTGCCACCATCTTGTTTTATTGTGATCCTAAAGACATAAAACGTTGATTGTGTTCTGTAAAGGTCAAAAACCGAGAAAATTGTAAATCGTCTCAAAAGAAATTACTATAATGTTTTCTTCACTTCAGCAGGGATATTTCTTCGTATTGGGTACAGTCATATAGTTTAATTTTTTTAATGATAAAAAGTTTTTTTAAGGACATTTTGAGTAGTGTAGATGTGACCTATGAATTTTAAAGAGAATTTCATTATGTTTTTTTTTTTTACATTTAATGTGCTTCCAGAATGTGCAACATCCGGGATGTTAAATGGTATCCTAAAAACATCAGAACTTTCAGCGTTTCCAGCAAATGAACATGCACATTTCTTCTTCCTATTAAAAAAAAAAATAAATCTAGCACCATATAATGTGAATACAAGTGAAGTGGATCAATCAAAACTAAACTGCCTGTGAAAACAAATTAAGATATTATTGATTTCATGTAATTAAAAAGTTGGAATACCGTAGTTTTAAAACATTAACAATATTCACAAAGTTTGTTTTCTCAGTCATCCAGGTATATAACAACAAAAAAGGTTGAATCATGTCATCTGGACTTCGTCGTCGTCTGGACGAAGTCCAGATGACATGATTCAACCTTTTTTGTTATTAACAATATTAAGACTGAATCCTAAAGGTTGAGTAAAAAAGAAAGTTTGTCAAAGTTAAGAAATTCTGCAGTTTTCACGTCTTTTCTGCAGGAACATGGAGTTTAGCTTTAAGGTTCAACCGTGTGTGTCCGTGCATGTGTGTGTGGAGGTGTTGGAATGCGTCTATCTCTGATCTGTGGAGCCTTCAGCTAATTTTTTAGGCTACGTCTGGAGGCTCATACACACGCCCTTATTTTTATCCTGACACATACACAAACCTCCACTAGCCTGCCTCCTCAACACAACTTTTAAGGCCCAGACAGCTGTGTTCAAATCTGAAGATCAGCAAACTGTGCCTGCACCCCCCCCCGCCTCAAATGACAACGGGCTGAAATATAGAAGCAGCAGTTTGTGTTTGTCAAGGAAGAAGCTCTGAAAATCAATATAAAAAGCTGTTGGATTGTGTCTTTATGGTGTATGTTGGGAATATAAATGTCGGTGTATCCTCCATATTACGTGCATGTGCAATGTTCATGTGTGTGTACTTGCGTGTGTTTGTATGTAAATAAGTCCTGACCTGAAGCTGCAGCAGTTGTTATTGTGTTTTCTCATACTTACTATTTTCAGAAATACTCTTGTCATTACTCCCGCACCAGGGGGTAATACACGCATGCACGCACAGATGTACCTCAGGCATGTTTTGTTGACTCTGACCACACATGAATTGTATTTTTGTTGCAGTGGAAATGAGTGTTGGTGTCTGCTGTTCTGTCACTGCATTGCTTTAAAATGTGTTTTCCTGTATATCCTACAACCCTAAAAAATACAGCGTCTTGTAAATTTCTGGGATTTTGCATTGGCTTTTAATCAAAATAACCTATTTAAAACGTTTTTATTGCCAATGATTGTATGAGTGTCACAACAACTGTTTCTTACATTTCTGAAAAAAAAAAATGCACTGATTAAAAATAGTTATACGTAATTCAGAATACAATTACATGAAGCTGAACTGATAGAAGGCAGTACTGTTTTACCGGTAGATTAATTTAATCAGGTTCATGTTAACAAGGACTGATATTAGTACTGGTAACTATAATTTAGGACTAGTGCACATTTTATGTTTTTTTGTTTTTTTTTAAAGAGCATGTCTACATGGTAGAAAAGAAAACTTTACTACATATTACTATTTACTACAAGTTCTGCTACTGAAAAACCCTCTGATTTTCATCTAACACACGAGGAGGAAGAGATCGCTTGCCTCTTGGGGAAAAAAAACAAACAAAGAAAAGGCCATTTAAACCAAATCAGGGATGAAAAAGGGGAATTTGATACATTGGTGTCACATACAAAGCAGTCCGTCACCGGGCAGTTTGTTGTGCGACACCGAGGAAGCGGTCGTAAAAATTGAGCTTTGCACGGACACGCCCTGCAGGTGTCTGCTTCGAGTCTAATCCGGTACGCACGGACCTCCGCGGACTGAGGTCCGCCCGAGTCTGTGCGAGCCTTTAGTTTCAAAACTGACTCAACCACAATGAGATTCAGTAAATTGAGTTAATTCATCATATTTTAAAAAGTATACAAGGAAGATGTCACACATTCAATGCACTCTAACTGCTGAGTTCTGTTCCACGCCTCTTTTAGTTCTGTAATGTAAGTTGGTCGGATGTGGCCAGCTTCATCTGCAATCTATGAACGTCCAGAGGCAACATGAAGACAGACAACATGTGTGGTCATTTTATGGAACCATTTTATGAAAGGGCCCATTCATGTTCATGGGGTTTGGTGATTGGCAGGTGTTAAACCGCACCTCCTTGAATGGCGTCTCATTGGAGCTAATGCTGTTCAACCTAAAGGCCAAAGCCTTTAGCCAATGAGCTTGCACATTCCATGATGTCCTTTATGTTTTTGCCGTCTTCTTTTTAAATAATGTATGCACGTCTCAAAACACATTATGCTCTGTTGAACTTTCCAGTATTATCTGTTTTTTTTATTACTGCTGTTTTTACCCAGTTTGAAGTGGATTATGTCACGAAGTTTGGTTCAATATTTTGCAAATCAGATGTAATAAGTAAATCTATCATATTTATGTTAGTTATTGCATAAAGTATTGCAGTGCTGCTCAGGTTTGAAAACCTTTTGATTCTGAGTGAGGAATTGTTTAGCCACTCTTGTTGAGGTTGTTGTGATAAAAAAAAAAAGTTTTTACACACTTGAGCTTAGCCAAAAGAAAGAGAAGCAATAAATAGTTGTTTTTAAAGCTTGTTTATTGTATCTCGTATGAGGTAATGGGGCGTGGAGAAGGCGAGCCTGCGATTGGAAGGTTGCCGGTTCGACCCACCAGACTGACAACATCAAAATGTGGGTGGGAAATGTGAAGCACCCACACCTGCCTTCACCCTCATTTGCCCCACTCTGGGTCCTTGAGCAAGACCCTTAACCCCCTTCTTCTCCCTTGGGTGCCCAAGATCGTAGTCTTCGGCTCCACACATGTGGGCTGTGGTAGCTCGGTGGTCTGTGGTTGTGACATGAAGGGTATCTGTTGTAAAAACAATTGCCAAGTCTTCATGTGAGTTCGCTTGCTGTGGTGACCCCTGAGGAAGGGAGCAGTTGTATCTCATATGAGGTGTTTTCATTGTTGAAATGCGATCAGTAATGTTTTTTAATGTACATGTTAGCCCACCCAGTATCACCACCAGCAACATATCCATTATCTTTACCCACGTCTTCCTTTGTGAGTCACGGGGTCACTGGTGCCCATATCCAGCAGTCACTGCAAGAGGCAAGGGTGTCCCCTGGACAGATCACAAGTCCATCACAATGTGTGCACACAATCATAATGTAATTTAAATCTGACATGCCTTTGTGGATATAATAAAACAATTAAAAAATATATTAAAATCATTTTGTTTAAATGGTGTGTTTAGTTTCATTGGATAAAGGTTTTTTCTGTAACTGCAGTACATTAAGTGGTTTAGTTTGGCGATGAAGTCATTTAATACCCAATTTATTGTTTGAAGGAACTTTTAACCTTGTTACCTCAAACTACTATAAAAGTGCTCCGTACTACTACACATGGTTAAAGGGTCAAACACAAGCTTATTGCTCTTTGATTGTTTGTTTGCTAATGTACTCATGCATGTGTGCATGTATGTATGTGTGTGTGTGTGTGTGTGCATGCGTGTGTGCATGCGTGCGTGCCTGCGTCTCAGTCTGTCTGTTTAAAACAAGACATTGCAAGGTTATATTTACGAGACCATATTTTTCTAAACGTTTACTGGTTGCAGACTCCTTCTAATAATGTTTGACATACATCATTATGGTCACCAGTAACCCTCGCAACCCAAAAAGGAAGAAGCGGGTACAGATGTTGAATGGATGAATGGATGGGTTATTTAAGATATTCTATTGTATTTTGGGGTGGTGATGTGTTATTCAGGATCTGGAGCAGTTTCCTCAGCATCCTCTGCTCAGGCACCTCTGTCAGAGACTGCAGGTCCACTCCCAGAACAGAGCCAGCTCTCTTGATGAGTTTATCGAGTCTGTTGGCATCAGCTTTCTTCACCCTGCTGCCCCAGCACACCACAGCATAAATAAAATAATCTAGAAATGAGAAATTAATTCTCTATAGTTTAGAAGAGGTAAAAAAACAAGTGAAATTTCCTAAATGTTTTGCTTTTGATTGTGATTCAGACGTTCTGACTGCAGCTTCATGTTTTTAACAATATATTCTAATTTAGGACAATCTCAAACAGTTTAAGAAAACAAGCTGCTTTAAAACATACCATTACTAGTTTTGGAATGCCTTGAAGCAAATTTACTTCTGTGTTAGCATGTTAGCTTTCTGTCCATTTTTCTTTATCTCTGGCTTTTGTTATCTTGGTTTTTCAAAACCTAAATACCGTGTCTAGACTCACTTTTATTGGGTCACTTACAGTTTAACATTGAGACCTTCTGGATTAAAAGGTTACTCCCAGACCTAAACAAATCATCACGCTTTTTTCAAATTCAAGATCAAATTTTTAATAATAATAATAATAATAATATGTGTTGTTATCATTGTATGTTTCCATATAATGGCAAAATTGGCCCTCTGCATTTAACCCATCCACCACCAGGTGGAGCAGTGGGCAGTTATTGAGGGTGCCCGGGGAGCAATTTGGGGATAGGGTGTGCTGCTCAGAGACACCGCGAGATGTGCAATGACTGTTGATCAAACCTGGGACTTTCGGGTCCCGAGTCGGCCCCCTTTGCCTCTACCCCATCTCGGCCCCATTTTATTCGTTTACATGTCTTAGTTTTATGAACTGTGACTTAAGACCACACAAAAATTAACATTTCTTAAAAGACCACATTGTCTGCTGCCTTGGATGCCAACGTTTTAAACCAAGGTTTCTAATGATCTGTTAGTGCTCAAAATATGTGTTGGAGATGGCTCTCATCTACTACCACACTGATTTTTAACTCAATGTTTGTAAAACTAGCAGAGTTAAAGCCATTGTGACAGCCATCTTGATTCATGTTGACTGCAGCAGTTCAGTTGTAGATGTAGATCCAGTGATGTTTCAAAGGGTGCACATATATTCAGTTATTTTATTTTTTTTTTTTTAAGATTTTGATGGATCAATCCATTTGGTCCCTGCTCCCCCAGCAGGGCATTTACATTTAACCTCTGCTGCTGTCACTGCTGATCTCCGTATCTAATGGCTTCCAAAACCCACCAGAAACACACAGCCGGGGGCGTTCATGGCTGTTTATGTGCACAAGTGTGAACAATCTTCACTCCCAACACACAGCATCCTCAACACTCGGTGCTGGTCGATGCAAATGTTTGCATCTTATGAGAGGATCTGGCAAACGGAGCATCACAGCTGAACAGAGGTCCTTTTGTTTGTCAAGAAGTGTGTTTAACTTTGAAAGCACTCCAGAAAAATAGCGTCAAGAAGAGCAAACATTCTTGCCTGTTTTTCCATCTTTAATTTTGTTTTCCTTTAAAATCAGCTGTTTTATTGTAGTTTTTCCTCAATTGTGTGATCCTTCTGGGATGATTTATCATGAACAGGTTTTAAAATTATGTTTTTTAGGTATTTATCACACAGAAAAGGAACTCATTTAGTTAGGACTTAACCCTAACCCTAACTTTTTTCTAGGGATGCACGATATTGGATTTTTGGTCGATATCCGATATGCCGATATGTTAAAGCTTATTCAGCCAACAACCGATGCCAATACCGATATTTTATATATGTTCCTTTGTCAGAACATAGCCCTCTTATTTAGGCTTATTTGCTACACAAATTGTTTAACAGCTGTAAGAGCTGGTGACATATATTCAGTAACAGCCATATGATATGCATAGCACTTAAACTTATATTAAATGAAAAGTGTTGAATATTAAATGAAAAGTGTTGAATATTATGCATTAGTCACCTGTGATGCTGTCTCACTTGTGGAGGCTTGTTCCAGGTTCCTAGCTGCAGTGTGGGATCCTCTGCACTCTTGTGCATGAAGGACAGACTTTTTAAGTTCAAAGTTTTTGTCTCCATTGTGCTGTAAGACTAATCATGCTAACAGGGCTAACACTTGACGTCCAAATGTCTGTGGTAAAACTCACCCATGTGCTGTCAGCTATTAGCTTCTCAATGATGTTGCAAATGACGGCTTGTAACTTGAGTAAGGCTATGTCGGAAAAATATCTGACTGGGGACGATGTAGCAAGGCTCAACGTAGTCCAAAAATCTTGGGAATCCGGCATCCTCAACGAAAAGGAAACTTCCACACCACCGACATTTTGACTTCTTCTCCGCTGTGGTCAGATCAGGTAGGTGTGCGTGACGTCGTCACTTTGTGCTGGCGCTGGAGGCATCCTTGTTACTGGGTTGTCGTACATAAACAGCATCTTTTATATCGATGAGTTATTTTGATGGAATGGCCGATGTCCGATATTTCAATGTAACGCTAATATCGACCGATACCAATACCATGCTGATAATATCGTGCATCCGTACTAATTTTCCTCTGAATTCTGAAATTAAGGTCTGAATTCTGACTAATCTCAGAATTTTGACTTTATTTTCCTCAGAATTCAAATACTTTCTCAGAATCTAAAGAAGAAAAAAAAAACAGGAAAATAAAATGTACACTGTGGCCATAAGTGTTACATGACATAAAAGGAAGACAGTGTAAATTTTAATTTTTTTATTTGATATAAAAATACCTGCCAATGATGAACCTTTTTATTAATTTAATTCAGTTTATTTACATGTATATAGTGCCAAGTCACAACAGAAGTCATCTCAAGGAACTGAACAGAAACATTCACACACACACATTATAAATACCAATTGGTAAAGTTATCATATCTAAGGAAGGAAGGAAGGAAGCCAGCAGATTAGTCCACATTATCCCAATATCAACCTTACCAGCTTTAATTTATCCTCAAATTTGGCATTTTCCCCCTCTAACCTATAAATAAACACAAACATTCTTGGATGTTAATAAGCAACAAGATCGAATGAGGTTAGGTGTCACTGTTGGATTGTCAATGTGTGTGTTACTGTTGTGAATGTGTGTGTATGTGTGTGTGTGTGTGTGGGGGGGGGGGGGGTGGATGGGTTATGGGAGGTGGGGGCGGGGTTTGCTTTATGATAGATGGATCTAGCTGACAGGCTGGCCTTTCTTCAGGGTCGGGGGGCATTGTGGCTTCTGTGCATCATTCCGAATGGTCGTGGCAGACGGATCTTTGATGTAGCCGACAGCTCGGAGCCGGTAATGAGGGGCTTGCTTGAACAGATTAAGTGTGATTTTAATGGTTTTACAGGAGCTTAAGGTGGTTAGAACATCTTTTTTGGTGTAGAGCTGAGGGCTTTCTGCTCTGGAGTCTCCAAAAGCTCATCTGTCAATCAAACAACATGGGCGGCATGGTGATGTCTCATTATTATTAGGCCCGAGCAGCAAAGCGCTGCGAAGGCCTATTGTAATTGTGTCGTTTATTATTAGGCCCGAGCAGCAAAGCGCTGCGAAGGCCTATTGTAATTGTGTCGTTTATTATTATTATTATTATTAGGCCCGAGCAGCTAAGCGCTGCGAAGGCCTATTGTAATTGTGTCGTTTATTATTATTTTTCTTGGGCCGAAAGAAACGCTAATTTGGAGGCCTTAACATATTCGAAAACTCACCAAGCTTTACCAAAACTTGTCCCCCGCGTGAAATTTTTGTACTGTAATGGAAACAAAAGTGGGCGTGGTCAAATTGCTCC
>NC_056498.1:17736855-17739347 GCF_014905685.2 Nematolebias whitei
ATGAAAAAAAGTCTCTTGGAGGTATGCCTTAAACCCAACACGAAGTCGGCCATTTTGGGTCAAAGGGTCAATTTTGTCCGTTTTTCACTTTTCCTACATGGCGAATTTGAATGAACTCCTCTTAGGGATTTCGCTCAATCAGTTTCAAACTTTCGCCATTTTGCTCAGTAGGCATGGGGGATGAAAAGTTATCAAAACGGTGCAAACCGACGCATGTTGAGGGGGCGGGGCCGGACCTAAAAATTATGCTTCACGCCAAAAATTTCCAAACGCTACAACTTTCACGTTGAAAAACAGAATTGCACCAAATTTGGCAAGAGTCATCCCTGTCCCATGCCCGACGATACCCTGAGGTCAAATTTTGACGTCATCAAAGCCCCGCCCCGCCCCCTCAGAACAGGAAGTAACTTTTTTTGCTTGGAATGCTCCCTCCCTGACACTCTTGACCCAATCAGGATGATCCTGTGTTAGAAGGCAGATAACAAGTTGGTCTGACTTGCTTTGAAGCGCAAAGCGTTTCCACTGGAGGATGTGGGCGTGGCGAATTCAGAAGTGACGCTGTTACAATACGTTTGGCTCTAAATTCCAAAGATTTTATCCGATGTTCATCAAAATCACTATGATCGATCATTGCCCACCCCTTGAACAGGAAGCCATGATAATTGTGCAATAGCCTCTATAGCGCCCCCTAGAATATTTTAAAACCTCAGCCCCAAGCCATTTTTCGACCGATAATTTTGAAACTCGGTGATCTTGTGTATCTTCTCAGGACCTATGAAAAAGTCTCTTGGCGCTCCAGTCCAAACTCAACAGGAAGTCGGCCATTTTGGGTCAAAGGTTAATTTTTGGGCGTTTTTAATGGCGAATTTTAACGAACTCCTCCTAGGGATTTTGAAAGATTGCCTTCAAACTTGGTTAATAGGCCTTTAAGACATTGGAGAGTAAAAATTATCAAAAGCTTTCGGTTTTGTTTTGTTAAAGGGGCGTGGCCAGGCCTCAAAGTTGAGCTTCACGCCAATATTTTCCTAACGTTATAGCTTTCACGTTGAAAAACAGAATTGTACCAAAATTGGCAAGACTCATCCCTGTCCCATGCCCGACGATACCCTGAGGTCAAATTTTGACGTCATCAAAGCCCCGCCCCCTCAGAACAGGAAGTGACTTTTTTTGCTTGGAATGCTCCCTCCCTGACACTCTTGACCCAATCAGGATGATCCTGTGTTAGAAGGCAGATAACAAGTTGGTCTGACTTGCTTTGAAGCGCAAAGCGTTTCCGCTGGAGGATGTGGGCGTGGTGGCATGGCGAATTCAGAAGTGACGCCGTTACAATACGTTTGGCTCTAAATTCCACAGATTTGATCCGAGGTTCATCAAAATCACTATGATCGATCATTGCCCACCCCTTGAACAGGAAGTCATGATAATTGCCCAATAGCCTCTATAGCGCCCCCTAGAATATTTTAAAACCTCAGCCCCAAGCCATTTTTCGACCGATAAACCTGAAACTCGGTGAACATGTGTATCTTCTCAGGACCTATGAAAAAGTCTCTTGGAGCTCCGGTCCCAAACCAACAGGAAGTCGGCCATTTTGGGTCAAAGGTTAATTTTTGGGCGTTTTTAATGGCGAATTTTAACGAAATCCTCCTAGGGATTTTGAAGGATTGCCTTCAAACTTGGTTAATAGGCCTTTAAGACATTGGAGAGTAAAAGTTATCAAAAGCTTTTGGTTTCGTTTTGTTAAAGGGGCGTGGCCAGGCCTCAAAGTTGAGCTTCACGCCATAAATTTCCAAACGCTATAACTTTCACACTGAAAGACCAAAAGGTGCCAATCTTGCCACAACTCATCCCTGTTGGATGTCCGATGATCCAATGTCGTCATATTGTGATGTCATCAAAGCCCCGCCCCCTCACAACAGGAAGTCTCTTTTTTAATTGGAATGCTCCTTCTTTGACACGCTTCATCTAATCAGGATGATCCTGTGTTAGAAGACAGATAACATGGTCTGACTTGATTTTAACTACAAACAGATATAGCTGGAGAAAGGTGGGCGTGGCGCCATGGCGAATTAAAAAGTGACGCAGTTGCAATACGTTTGGCTCTAAATTGCACAGATTTGAGCCCAGGTGAACCAAAATCACTATGATCGATCATTATCCACCCCTTGAACAGGGTTCCATGATAAGTGGCCAAGAACCTCCACAGCGCCACCTACATTCTTCCAACAGTTATATCTCAGTGATACAACATCTGATCTGAACCAGATTTTTAGTGCGTCATTACTGAGAACTGTTGGACAAATTAGTTTTGTTGTTTAATATTTGACTCAAGTGCGCCACCTAGATTATTTAATCAGTTATAGCTCAGTGATATATCATCCAATCTGCACCAGATTTTGGGTGTGTCATTAGTAAGCACTTAAGGACACATTACTATTGTTTTTTAATTATTGACTCAAGTGCGCCCCCTAGATTATTTAATCAGTTATATCTCA
>NC_056498.1:17739357-17742346 GCF_014905685.2 Nematolebias whitei
TCTGCACCAGATTTTTGCTGCATCATTAGTAAGCAGTTATGGACACATTAGTAGTGTTTTTTAACTTTTGACTCTAGTGCGCCCCCTACAATATTGCAACAGTTATATCTCAATGAAATATCATTCGATCTGCACCAGATTTTTGGTGTATTATTATGTAGCCCTGATGGACACATTAGTAATGTTTTTTAACTTTTGACTCAAGAGCGCCCTCTATAATATTTATCTCAATGATATATCATCCAATCTGCACCAGATTTTTGTGGCATAATGTGTGACCATGTCTAGACACATTGTTATTCTTGTTTAATATTTGACTCAAGTGCGCCCCTACATTATTCAAACTGTTATATCTCAGTGATATGTCATCCGATCTGTACCAGATTTTTGGTGCTTGATAAGTGCACACTTTTGGACACAGTGATGTTGTTGTTTAATATTTGACTCAAGTGTGCCCCCTACATTATTCAAACTGTTATATCTCAGTGAAAATTTGTTTGATCTGGACCAGATTTGTGGTGTGTGATTAGTGAGCACTTAAACACACAATGGTATTGTTGTTTTACTTTTGACTCAAGTGCGCTCCCTAGATAATTCAAACTGTTATATCTCAGTGATATATCGTCCGATCTGCACCAGATTTTTGGTGCTTGACTAATGAGCACTTATGGACACAGTGGTGTTATTGTTTAATATTTGACTCAAGTGCGCCCCTTACATTATTACAATAGTTATATATGCGATTGCAGCTTATGTCAAAGGTTCGGCGAATGCGCACACCAGAAAACGGGCGCGTGACGGTAGTCAGGTGAGCGTTCTCGATGGCAACCGGGAAGAGTTGCTGGAGTTCCCGTTGTCGCCGTAAGGCCGCAGCGGCGCTTCGCTGCGAGGGCCTTCAACGCTGCTTGCAGCTTTAATTAGGCCCGAGCAGCAAAGCGCTGCGAAGGCCTATTGTAATTGTGTCGTTTCTTATTATTAGGCCCGAGCAGCAAAGCGCTGCGAAGGCCTATTGTAATTGTGTCGTTTCTTATTATTATTAGGCCCGAGCAGCAAAGCGCTGCGAAGGCCTATTGTAATTGTGTCGTTTCTTATTATTATTCTTCTTATTCTTTTCAATGTTTAAGCGCTTATTTGGAGGGGTTAGCATATTTGAAACCTAGCCAAACTTTACCCAAAATTGTCCCCCGCGAGAAATAGTAGTATGATAATGGAACCAAAAGTGGGCGTGGCCAAACTGCTCTACAGCGCCCCCTAACGTGAGATATGACAACTGGTAAGTCCTAGAGAGCTGAAATTTGGTACATATGTAGAACCCACCGAATCATGAAAAAAAGTCTCTTGGAGGTATGCCTTAAACCCAACAGGAAGTCGGCCATTTTGGGTCAAAGGGTCAATTTTGGCCGTTTTTCACTTTTCGTACACGGCGAATTTGAACGAACTCCTCCTAGGGATTTTGCTCAATCGTTTTCAAACCTTCGCCATTTTGCTCAGTAGGCATGGGGGACCAAAAGTTATCAAAACGGTGCAAACCGACGCATGTTGAGGGGGCGGGGCCGGACCTCAAAATTATGCTTCACGCCAAAAATTTCCAAACGCTACAACTTTCACGTTGAAAAACAGAATTGTACCAAATTTGGCATGAGTCATCCCTGTGCCATGCCCGACGATACCCTGAGGTCAAATTTTGACGCCATCAAAGCCCCGCCCCCTCAGAACAGGAAGTGACTTTTTTTGCTTGGAATGCTCCCTCCCTGACACTCTTGACCCAATCAGGATGATCCTGTGTTAGAAGGCAGATAACAAGTTGGTCTGACTTGCTTTGAAGCGCAAAGCGTTTCCCCTGGAGGATGTGGGCGTGGCGGCGTGGCGAAGTCAGAAGTGACGCCGTTACAATACGTTTGGCTCTGAATTCCACAGATTTGATCCGAGGTTCATGAAAATCACTATGATCGATCATTGCCCGCCCCTTGAACAGGAAACCATGATGATTGCGCAATAGCCTCTCTAGCGCCCCCTAGAATATTTTAAAACCTCAGCCCCGAGCCATTTTTCGACCGATAAATCTGAAACTCGGTGAACATGTGTATCTTCTCAGGACCTATGAAAAAGTCTCTTGGCGCTCCGGTCCAAAACCAACAGGAAGTCGGCCATTTTGGGTCAAAGGTTAATTTTTGGGCGTTTTTAACGGCAAATTTTAACGAACTCCTCCTAGGGATTTTGAAGGATTGACTTAAAACTTGGTTATTAGGCCCTTAAGACATTGGAGAGTAAAAGTTATCAAAAGCTTTCGGTTTCGTTTTGTTAAAGGGGCGTGGCCAGGCCTCAAAGTTGAGCTTCACGCCATAAATTTCCAAACGTTATAACTTTCAACTTGAATGACAGATTTGCACCAAATTTGGCATGAGTCATCCCTCTCCCATGCCCGACGATACCCTGAGGTCATATTGTGACGTCATCAAAGCCCCGCCCCCTCAGAACAGGAAGTGACTTTTTTGGCTTGGAATGGTCCTTCTTTGACACCCTTCACATAATCAGGATGATCCTGTGTTAGAAGACAGATAAGATGGTCTGACTTGATTTAAACAACAAAACAGTTATAGCTGGAGAATGTGGGCGTGGCGCCATGGCGAATTAAAAAGTGACGCCGTTGCAATACGTTTGGCTCTAAATTGCACAGATTTGAACCCAGATGAACCAAAATCACTATGATTGATCATTATCCACCTCTGAACAGGTTTCCATGATAAGTGGCCAAGAGCCTCCACAGCGCCACCTACATTCTTCTTACAGTTATATCTCAGTGATACAACATCCGATCTGAACCAGATTTTTGGTGCGTCATTACTGAGAACTGATGGACATTTTAGTTGTGTTGTTTAATATTTGACTCAAGGGCGCCCCCTACATTATTCAAACTGTTTTGTCTCAGTGATATATCAGCCGATCTGCACCAAATTTATGGTGTATTATTATTTAGCCCTGGTGGACA
>NC_056498.1:17742446-17748604 GCF_014905685.2 Nematolebias whitei
TCACATGGTCAAGAAGGACCATCAGCCTAACAATGGATCATTAGCACACTGATGGCTGTTTACTGTTCACAGAGGGCTGAGTGATACTAGCAATCACAGCATTGTAAGAGGGGGACAGTTGAACCCGGAGGCCTCCACCCCTGTTTAATGATGGACGACTTCTTTTCACAAAGATGGCCTCTTTTACTCCTCTCTCAAACCATCGTTCCTCTCTGTCCAGGATGTGAACATCTTCATCCCTGAACGATGAAGGTTCTGCTGCTGCTCTAACTCAACAGATCTGCTCCTCCCCGACTCCTTTCTTTTTTCAACTTTTATTTATACAGTCTAGTCTCATTGAGCCATGAGGACTCATTTACAAGAGAAACCTGTTCCAGACAGAACATAAAGTAAAGACAACAAAACGGCAAACAACGACAACAATAAACTACAGTAAAAATGCAGTTAAAATAAGAGTTGTGTATAAAACAATAAATCAGGGTGCCGTAAAACATGGTGACAACTTCAGTTCCTGTTACAAGGTGTTCCAGGTTGCAGGAGCTGAGTAGGAAAAGTCCTTTTTGCCAAGTTCAGTCCGCACTGAGGGAACACTGGAGGTAATGATGTCCTGAGAGCGCTTCTTGTAACTGCACTGAAGGTGTGACATGTGGGAGGAGAAATAAGAAGGTAGCAGACCAAGGAGGGATTTATAGATGAAGATGTACCAGTGAGAGAGTCTTTATGTAGATAACGATGACCAACTGACCAAGGAGTGCAGGGTGCAGTGATGTGTACGGTAGTTACAACCGGTTATGAACCTTAGCGCACCATGGTAGACAGCATCCAACATCTGCAAGGAGCTGGCAGGGGCATTCATGTAAATAATGTCATCATGGTCTCTGGCCGTTAAGAAGGTAGCAGTTACAAGGCGTTTTCTGGCATTCAGAGTTGAGCAAGATCTATTTCTGAAAAAGAAATTTCAGTTTCTTGATCAGGTTTTCAATATGTGGTTTAAAAGAGAGATGTGCATCAACCAAAATTCCCTAATACGTGTAAGAATCTACAAACTCAGTAGGAACACCATGCATGGATGAGATAGGAGGAAGAGTTGCTGGCACCGACTGTCTGTTGGAAAACGGCATCCCTTTGGTTTAGTCAGCATTTAGCACCAGCTCAAGATGGAATAAGTCTGAGGGTACATTCACACCAGCCCTGTTTAGTCCGCTTTAATCCAACTCAAGCTCGTTTTCCTAGAAAGTCCGGTTCATTTAGGGAGGTGTGAACGCACCATAGAACTCTGTCACGGAACAAAAAGGCGAACTCTGGCCCGGGCTAAAACCTAGGTCTCGGTCCGGTAGAAGCAAACTCCAGAGCGGTTCGAGTGCATTGTGAATGCAAACGGACCGGACCCCGCTCCACAGGGTAAACAAACACACATTTCTCTGACCTTATATGGAGCCGTCAGCTGCCTTGTGTGAAAAACAATATTCTCCATGGTCTTCTGTCTCATCTTCTGCTCATGCTAAGTCCATTTTTGAAAAATGACAAAATATAATTCCTAAAACTTGATGCCACTTCGTTTTTATTTTTATTTACAGAAGAAGATGTGTCTTCAGAGGTTTTTGTGTTGTTTCTTTCAGTAGTTCTTGGTGCAGCGCCCCCACAGGCGATCGGGGGAATAGTTGGTTCAACAGGTTGACTCGACTGCACAGTGCAGTGTGAATGCAAACGCACCAGCTCAAATGTAAACAAAAGGTCATGAATATTTGTCCCGAACCGAACCGAGTACCGGACTATCAGGTGTGAAAACGACCTGAATGAATGATGTCCAATGCAGACTTGGCAACTGTGTTAGCTCGGTGATAAACGGCAGTGTCAGTGGCATAGAGATGCAAGGATGTGTCAGGAATGTTTAGACGTACATTATTATATAAAGTGTAAAAAGAGTGGGACTTAAAACTGAGCCTTGTGGCGCACCATTAGTGACCGTTAGGTAGCTAGACGAAGTACTATTATGTCGAACACATTGCCTCCGACCTGAGAGGCAATAGTTATAGAGATAGTTTGAGAACCAGCCAACAGTGTGATCTGAGAAGTCAACATCTGAGAGCTTGTGGCATAAGATGTCATGATCTACAGTATCAAAGGCTTTGGACAGGTCTGAGTAAAGTGCAGCACAGTAATCCTTAGCGTCCAAAGCTTCAACATCATCATTATAAACCTTTAATGACCTTTTTCTTTTCTCCTCTGTTGTGTTTTCAGGAGGCTGCTGGGAATCATCACTAAGAAGGACATCCTCAAACACCTGGCGCAGATAGCCAACAGAGACCCCGACTCCATCCTCTTCAACTGAACTGTCAGCTCACCTCCCACCTGGACTCTGAGCGGCCGAGCTGAAGCCCACAGCAGCTCACAAACGCAGAGCGCACCTTGACCTCTTCGATGCTTGTGAGCAGAGACTATCTGGGCTCATTTGCACAAGCAAACTGGTGGATGGAATGGAGTTCCTCGTCATACGGAGGCCTTGTTGGGACCAAAAACCTGTGGTCTAATGAAGGCAAAAAACAATAAAACTGAGTAACGACTCATCCTGGGTGTGACGTGGAAGGGTGTGGTACAAAACTAGATCCATGGAACATTTCACATCCGCTCTTTGACATTTTTCTTCCTGAATCTGATGTAAAGCTCCGCCTCCTTCTGTGCTACACCTGACGCTAACGGGAGGGTGGAGCTAATCCTCTGACAGACACTGCACGGAGGAGACGAGGTGAACACAGAGAGGTTTTCATCCCCTCCAGCCATGGTGGCGAGCCCAGACTGAACACCGTGAGCTGGGCTGCTGAGTGTTCTGACATCTTCCTCCCCTTCCTGCTAAGAATTCCTGTTGGGGGGGGTCGCATCCTTCCACTCCAGGAGGACGTTTCCAGAAATGTTTGAGACGTGTGATAGCCTGGGAACTGCTGAGCTGATCGGCACCGAGGCAGACATCATCCAATAATCAACCAATAATCATATCGGAATAGCTGCAAACACCACGTCATGCCTTATGGGGGGGGGGGGGACTGAAAGAGACGGCCAGACAAGCATCACTCATGCAATAATTTATGTAAAATGGTTCATTCCACTAAATTATTTCACTAAACTGAATGTGTTGTTTTTATTTACTGATGTTTGCTAGTTAAGTCAAAGGTGATGCTAGATGTTGAGCAGTTTTGATGCACTGAACAAACAAAACAAGCTTAAAGTGACAGTTCAGATGTTTCAAAGTGGGGTTCAGTGGTAAGGGTATTACCTGTTGCTGATGGGAAGAACAAACATTATCACACTCCTGAAGTTATAATTACATCAACACATTGGAAGTGAATCTATAGCTTAAATAGCTGGTTGATAATCTCGGTTTGTAGAATAAATTCAATCCAGACCAGACTAATAAATTAACCGCTAGTCTGAAAGACAAAAAGGTAAAGGTTTATAAATCGTTATGAAGAACTTGGAAAATTTTGAAAGTGGCTGCACTCTAGTCTCTGTCCTCAAAGGAATTAGACTAATTAATCATTAATTAATCTGTAAAGAATTAAATTTTGTTTCATCAAACTGATTTATTTTTTTAAAGAGCTGTCTACAACAAATTAAGATTTAAAATGTTCATTCTTCAAAAAAATCTGAATTGTTCCTTTAAAATCCAGCTTCTGATTCGACCAGAGACTGACGCGTGTCTTTGTCGACCTTCGTTATTTAAAGAGAAGCAAACATTTCGTTGACGGGTGCTGCCATCTTTTATTTTTAGAGATGAACTCACATTCTTGGGATGTGGTGTTTGAAGTCCCGCCCACTCACCTGCTGCACAATCGTGGTGCTTTAGACATCAAGTATCAACTGGAAACTAAATATACCAGAAAAATCCATGTATGTACACACAGCAACGAAGTAGGAACTACTGTACATGAATCAACAAAATCATATGAGCTGTGTTTATTGCATGGATGAAGTTTTACTGCAGCCAGCCAGTAGGGGGCACTGTTACTGTTTCAGCTCTACTCATGGTTCCCAGTTCATCATTACAGTCTGTGGTCGAGACTAACGGATAGTTTGTCTTTATGAGCTCAGCTAAGACTTCCTGTAAACACCACATGTGATCGGAAGGTCGCCAGTTCAGCTCTGAACAGACATCAAAATGTGGGTGGGAAAGGTGCCCTACCCTGGGCCCTTGAGCAAGGCCCTTAACCCCCACCATTGCTCCCCCAGGCACCCCAGATGGCAGCTCTCTACTCCACGCAGAGGGCTGTGGTAGCTCAGTGGTCTGTGGTTGCGACTGGAAGGGCATCTGGCGTAAAACCAATTGTCAAGTTTTCGTGGGAGCTAGTTCTCTGTGGTGACCCCTGAAGAAGGGAGCGGCCGAAAGAACAACAAAACCTACATTTTTTTCTTCTTCTTTCGGCTGCTCCCTTCTTTATGGGTCACCAGAGTGAACTAAGGAGAAAATGATATCATGCTCACAATCCAACAGTTCAGTCAGCTCATCTGGACGGTTTCTTTTTTTGCTGTGACGTTTCATCCAAAGGACTTCTTCAGTCTGAGGAATCACCAAACAAACTGATTTCCACAAACGACACACTTCACTGTGGAAAAAAAAAAACAGTTTGCTGGTGCTAAGATGGCATCCGCAGCCCTCCCTCTCCTCTGTCAACTCCTCTGAGACTGTCATGCCAAAGTGGTTTAAACTGGGGGGTTTTCCACTATGGGAGTGAGCTGTTTGTGGGACTCGGTTTGTTTGGTGGCTCCTCTGAAGAAATCCTTTGGATGAATGACTAAACGTCTCAGCAAAAAAAGAAAAACGTCCAGATGACCTGACTGAACAATGTTGGATTATTGAGCATGAACTTTGGTGCATGAATGTTTGTGTTTCTACCATCATTAATGTAGATGTGCTGCCACCTAGTGGTCATACCAAATATTTCAGCTTTTTGTTTCTACTTCAAACAAAATCAAATGCTGGGTCATGTTGAATCCTAAATCTCAACTCAGGGTTGAAAGTCTTCAGGTTTACAGAATCTTACGGGCACTACATGGCCTTTGTTTACGGCTCCAGCAGGTCTGTTTGTCCGGTACACCTTCAGCCCTGCTTTCGTATAGTTCAACTCGTGTCTGAGCTGCTGTGCAGCCAGTACTCAGGAGAGGGGGACGTAGTTGATTTCAAACCTTTGACCTTTTCGAGACCGTGCACTGAAATAAACGTCCTGAGGAGCAGCTCTCGGCTACGATGTTTGTGTTTGAATTAAAGGCGCAGGAACCGGTTCTCCAGCTGTCAAGGGGGTCGTTTGTATCTGATGATCACTTGAAGCAGCAGCTCTTCATCATCTCCCGTCATTAAAACAGACAGGACTTTCTGCTTGTTTCTACTGACATCAATGCAGCGCATAAGAGAAAAGTTCCACCCTAAAAGAAAGTTTGGAAAAAAATATTTTTACAGTACAAATCAAATCTAACATTGTTACCATCTCATCCTAATTAATTTTCTGGTTGACTCCGTCTCCTGGGTTTTGTCTAATCTATTATCAATAAGTCAGTTTCCAGCTGCAAACCCACAGATCAAATTGGTTTCAGCTTTTCTTCTTGTGCGTTTAGTCGCTGTCAGAAGAACGGTGCTTTCAGCATCCTCTTCACTTCACTTGGGGGTGTGGGGGCTTTAATTTGTGGTTTTTAAGATAAGTTCAACTATTCTTTTTACACAAATTTTTACATGCTTATATCTTAGAGGGATATACGACAATATAGAAAACAACTTACATGGCTACCAGTTTTATGTTGTACAGTTATTACAGCAGAAATGTTTCTGAAAAAATTTGGACACAATGCAATGATTTAGAAATCTCTAATATTTTATTCACAATGGGGCATAGTAAACCTGTTAAATGTAGAAGATAATTTTTTTAATAAAGGATTTTGAATTTTATGGCAGCAACACATCTCATACATAGAGACAGAGTCAACAAACTACTACAAAAAATAAATGGTATAAATAGTATGAATGGGCAACTGAAGGAGCATTTTTCAATCAAATAAGTTACCATAATTTCTAGACTATTGAGCGCATCCAAATACAAGCTGTGCCAACTAAAAAAAAATATATAAATATATATATATATATATATATATGTGTGTGTGTGTGTGTGTGTGTG
>NC_056498.1:17748704-17751744 GCF_014905685.2 Nematolebias whitei
TATATATATACATGTACGTCTATAAGCTACACTTGTCTATACGCCATGGGTGGGGATCCTCATGACTCAATGAGACTACCTGTATAAATAAAAGCTGCAATGTTCAAAGCACTTTGTCCATCCATCCATTATCTTTACCCGTTTATTCCATTTTGGGTCACGGGGGTCGCTGGTGCCCATGTCCAGCAATCACTGTGCGAGGGGCGGGGTACACCCTGGATGGGTCGCAAGTCCATCACAGGGCCACATAGAGACAAACGAGACAAACAACCATTCACTCTCACTCACACCTAGGGACAATTTAGAGTTACCAATCAGCCTAACATGCATGTTTTTGGTCTGTGGGAGGAAACCGGAGTACCCGGAGAAAACCCACGCATGCACGGAGAGAACATGCAAACTCCACCCAGAAAGGCCCCTGGACCGGGGTTTGAATCAAGGACCTGCTCGCTGAGAGGCAGCAGCTCTACCAGTTGCGCCACCGTGCTGCCCAAAGCACTTTGTAACAAGAGATATTTACATAGAAATGTATATTTTTAAATTTCAATTAAATACTTACCAGTAACACACAAATATGTACAGTAAATGTTTTTTTGTTGTTGTTGTTTTTCTGAACAGTGCCTGTAACACAGCTGGTTAAAAAAATAAATAAATACGGTAGCCTACCAGGAAGTCATTCATCGCTTTCTTCACCTTTCTTCTGTGCACTGTGAAGGAGGATAGAGGACAGCGTGTGCCTCATCGGGGCACAATGGGGATGGGAGGAGCCTCCCTGTTTCATTGGTTCAACTGTGGCCTGTTCTGTCATTTCATTGGTCAGATTTTTTTTCCCTTTATTTATACAGGTAGTCCCTTGAGTCACCAGGACCCACCCCCAAAGAGAGACATGTATTGGGCAGCTATGTGAGCACTCGGGTGTGATGAGGAAAAATGTTTTGGCTGCATGAAGCTCATTAGCCCGTCAAAAAATAAAAAAATGAAAATCCATAAATTAGCCACAGCAATGTATAAGCTGTGATGTTCAAAACATGTGAAAATAGTAGTAGCTTATATACCAGAAATTACGGTAATTGGCAACAGGCCGATAAGATGACTGTGTATAAAAAAGCATTTTTGAGAGGTTGAATCTTTAGCAAGTAAAGATGGGCTGAGTCTGAAAAGTTGCATTTGAAAATTGTGAAACAGTTTCACAATAATGTACCTAAATAAACGATTGGGAAGACTTTGAATATCCCATCATAATATCCATCCATACATCCATTGGAACTCGTGCTCCACCCTTTGGAGCACAAGTTAAGAGTCATCAGGACTCTGTACCACAGAGCAGACAGCGTCCCCACTAACTCAGGAGCCAGGCAGAAGGAGAAATCCCACACAAGACAGGCTCTAGAGCAATGTGGATATCCTAACTGGGCCTTCTTGAAAGCAGAGAAGAAACCCAAACAGGACTCCAGTCAGCCATCAGGTGAAAAAGAGGAACCCAGACCAGTGGTGATTCCGTATGTTGAGGAAGTATCAGAGAAACGTTGGTTACGTACTGCAACCCCAGATTCTATGAGTATAGGCGTAGACCTTTAAGGCTGTCGCTGGTGGGTTTATCCCTAGGCGCTCAGCGCTGCACTGAAAAACTTTAGTCCACGTCCACCTGGTGAGTGTGGGCCTCACCCCCGGTCCGTATAGAATATAGAAGAATTCTCATTCCTGTCATGTGTAACGACTGCAGAGCCGTCTCCACGCATTTTGAGAACGTGCGTGGGGTTTTTCAGAATAATGGAAAATGTGAAAATATACGCTCTTCAGATCTATGGAGGTGAAAACCAGTCATTCTAGTGAAGTTCTCCAGCAGCTGTTTGTCAGCATGTGGAATTGTCTCCCCATGATCGAATTGCTGAACATGAACAGGTCGAGAATGGGTCTCATCCCTCCATTTTTTTTTATCAGAACCAGGAAGTAGTGGGCGGAAATAAAAACATATTTTCCTCTCTGTTGGGAACTCTGGAAATCACGTTTTTCACCAGAAATTCCTGAACTTCTGACTGGAGAGACGAGCTCTGTTCTGGAGAAGACAGAACCGTATGTATAATCTCTCTGAACGGTGGGGGTTGAGCTGTGAACTGCAGCGTGCAACCCCTGCTGATCAGACGGTCTGTCCATCTGTCCAGGGAACACACTAGCTGCCACTCTGAGTAGCGCTCGGAGAGCGGGCACACATTTGTGTTGTGTCATGTTTCTCATGAATGTTAACCAGATTAAAAAATCCTTACTGCCATCACTCTTTCCGGAGATTCTCCGGGGGAACCCAATGGGGGCTCTGACAGAAAAAAGGGCTGTATGTGTGCCTCTGTGCTGGGCCCAGGCTGCGGTCTCACATTAGAGCTAAGGTGAGTCAGCGCGCACTGAGAGGAGGCGTGAGCACTTTCTGAGTGAGACGCCGTTTCGGTGGAGGCTGCAGCTGTCGTGGAAAAGACACGTTTACTCCCGTTGCACTTTGAGTGGGCAGAAAACAGCAGAAATTAAAAATGGGCTCTGGCTGAAAAACGAGAGATTTTACTGGACTCGGTCTGCTGAAAAAACATCATTTTAGCTGACGTGGCTGACGAGTGTTTTGTGATATTTACTGAACTGCGGTGCCTTTTAAAACGCTGTTTAGAGGTTACTGGCTTGTTCTGTGTGGAGAATGTGTGAAGAGAGGCAGCTGAGAGATCAGCTGATCTGACAGTCTCAGATGAACAACTTTACTTTCAGAGGTGTTTCTGTTATATCAAAAACATACATCATCAAAAAACACTTACCTTCCCCTCAAGGATCTGTTACTTTGTGTGTGTGTGTGTGTGTGTGTGTGTGGGGGGGGGGGGGGTGAAGTCGCTGCTGCAGCTGTGGAGCTCCTCTGGTGCTGTTGCTGGCCAAGGCAGTTCCTCCAGCGGCCGGAGGGGCAGATGGACTGTGACGTCACCAGATGGTGTACAGTCTCTGTGACCTCCTCGAACCTCTGCGATTCCTCAAGGATGGTCCTGAAGTTGGGGGGGGGGGGGGGGGGGGG
>NC_056498.1:17751844-17760531 GCF_014905685.2 Nematolebias whitei
ACTTTGGAGATGGAGGCGAAGGTGGAGACTGATGTCTTCAGCTTGCCGGCCCAGCTGCAGCCTCGTTCCAGTGTGATGTCACAGCTGGACAGCAAGGCCAGATGGGGTCAGGGCGACGAGCTGGGGCTGAGCCAACCTTGCCGCCAGAGGGAGGCGAGGGACAGAAAGTCCCTTGTGTTAACATCCTCCTGGATTATGCCGGGCAGATCCGAGAGGAGGGCGCAGACGGCTGGGAGTGGTGTGGTCGCCAACGTGGGAAGATCCAAAACGAGTGACTGAGCGAATGCTCAGCCACTCGTTTTCCGTCACTACGCCCTTGAGGAGGGAAGGGGCAGGTCCGCATCGTCTTTCTCCGAGGAATCATTCGATTCACTGCATGACTCTGCTTCAAAGAAGGCGGTGGCGTCGTCCCGTGCATAGCGTCCCGCCACAGAAAAAAACACTCAGCGGAGCTGCTGCCAACAACGCCTTTTTTGAGGGAATCATCCGATTTACCTCAAGAAAAAACACGTTAGAAAAGGCAGTGGCGTCGTCCAGCGAGTAGCGGCCCTACACGGAAAAGTATTCAGTGTGGCTGCTGATAACATCGCCTTTTTGAGGAAATCATTTGATTACTACGAGGACAAAACACGTTAGAAAAGGCTGTGGCGTTGTCCAGCGGGTAGCAGCCCGCCACGAAAAAAACATTCAGCGGGGCTGTTGCTAACATCACCTTTTTCGAGAGAATTATCCGATTCATTGCGAGGAAAAAACATTAGAAAAGGCGATGGCGTCATCCAGGAGGTAGCGGCCCGCCACGGAAAAGCACTCCTCGGCGCTTACCTTGAACAAGGCTGCTCGTCTGCTTCTCCTCGGGGAGGAAGAGCTCACCAGGACGGCAGGGGGTTGGCGTGACGGAGACCCAGGCATCCTTAGCAAAGGTTGTGCCGGTCAAAGCTGGACAACTTTTCCTTTTTCCTTCTTCATTTTTTCTTCAGCTAGCTGGCTGAAGAAAATATGGGAGCTGATTACCCGGTCTCACCGTAATTTATACGGACGATACGGTGAGGCTGACACACAGCAGGTGGGCGTGGACTAAAGTTTTTCAGTGCAGCACTGAGCTCCTAGGGATAAACCCACCAGCGACAGCCTTAAAGGGCGAAGCCTATACGAAATAGAATTGAGACGTTTATTTTCTAAACACAATGTCCCAGTGGCTTTTAAACCCCGAAATATATTATGGCAAAGACTGGTTCATCCCAAAGATCCAGTCCCCTGGCACAAACAGAGTAATATTGTGTATGCTGTTCAGTGTCAGGAGGGCTGTGATCAGTCTTACATCGCGGAAACTAAACAGCCACTGGCCAAAATGATGGCCCAGCACAGAAGAGCAACATCATCAGGACAGGACTCTGCGGTCTACACTCATCTCCAGGCCAGCGGTCACTCTTTCAGGAATGAAGATGTTCACATCCTTGATAGAGAGGAACGGTGGTTTGAGAGAGGAGTAAAGGAGGCCATCTTTGTGAAAAGAAACTGTCCATCATTAAACAGGGGTGGAGGCCTCCGTGTTCAACTGTCCCCCTCTTACAATGCTGTTATTGCTAGTATCACTCAGCCCCCTGTGAATAATAAACAGCCATCAGGGTGCTAACAATCCATCATTGGGCTAATTGTCCTTCTTGATCATGTGAGCAGCTGGTTTTGGTTGTCAGCAGCAAAACTGGTTGATCCACTCTGAGAAGGTGTTATTTATAAGACTGAACTGAATACAGCACCTCAGACTGAGGAAGTCTTTTGGATGAAAGACAAAACTTTTCTACTTTTTTTGTTTGTTTTGCTTTGTTTTGTTTTTTGAATGTCCAGAGGACCAGATTTAACTTTTTTAGATTTTTTACATGGATTATTGAGCATGCATCAGGATATCCATCCATTATCTTTACCTAGGCCTGTCATGATAACAAATTTTGCTGGGCCATTAATTGTCCCAGAAATTATTGCGATAAACGATATTGTTTGGAATTTAACAATAATTAATTGTCAAATTTTAGAAGAAATGTTGATTTGTTTGGGATAAAGTTACTTTTTTGACCACCTGATGACAGTATAGGACGTTGGTTACGTACTGTAACCCCAGATTCTATGAGTATAGGTGTAGCCCTTTAAGGCTGTCGCTTAGTGGGTTTTATCCCGTCATGCGAAGCATTACACTGAAAAGTTTAGTCCACGCCCACCTGCTGTGTGGGCCCCACCCGATCCGTATAAATTACGTTAAGAGGGGGTAATTGGCTCCCAAATAGCTTTTTTCTTCAGCCATTTAGGAGCCAGATGCTTAAAGGGCTACGCCTATATTCATAGAATCTGGGGTTACAGTACGTAACCAACGTTCTATTTCGTATAGGCTTTGCCCTTTAAGAGCTGTCGCTTAGTGGGTTAAGGGCAAAGCGGATGTTGTCCTCGCCTCACTGGCTCTATTCGAACACCGTATGAAGCAGAAGCTTGCCCAAAAAACGTTTTGTCACTCAGCTCCCCATGTACGTAATTAGGCATTGCGTAATTATGCGTACCATGCACAGACGCATGCTGTGTAGTTATGCGTTCTGAATGCATGAACGCACCGGAAAATTTCAATGGGGAGGGAAGATTTTGAAAAGAGTGGCCATGAACCAACCGATTCACGGCTGAACAGTATGAACAGATTAATAATAACAAGTGAACTGAATATTATTGATTGGTAACAATAGTCATGAACTGATTAGTGACAATAGAAGCAAATAACAGTCACAACTTGTGACTGATAACATCTCACACTGTAATGCATGCAGTCAGATGTGAGTTTAAACGGGGTTCCATGAAAACAACAATATTCATTCTGTAAACACTAAGGACAGAATGTGTCATGGAACGAGCCGTCACATCACGTAAAATAGATACAAATAAATGAGCAGGGTGTTGACCACGCGGCCGCAGTGCAAATATCCTGCATTGTCATACCATTATGCAAAGCAGTCGAAGATGCGATACCCCTGGTCGAGTGTGCCCTGAGGTTATCAGGAGGCTCTAAATCTGATGCTCTGTAGGCTTCAGAAATGGCCTCACACAGCCAGTGTGACAGGCGCTGGGTGGATAACGGGCGACCTGCAGATGCATCTCTATAATGCACAAACAAATGTTGAGTTTGACGCATTGCAGCTATGCACGCTATGTAACACGTCAATGCCCACACCGGACAGAGAAGATGGGAAGATGCTTCTTCTTCTGATTTGTGGGGGGGAGAGAAAAACCCCTCCAACGATATCGCTCTTGATTTAAAAGAGCTCGTGATGTTTTTAGGCATAAAAGCTGGATTTGGTCTTAGATCAGCTGAGCTGCCGTCAGCCTGAATTCTGAGACATGACGGAGCGACAGAGAGGGCAGATAAATCACTCACCCTCTTAGCGGATGTAAAAACCAACAGCAGGGCTGTTTTAAGAGTCAAGAATTTAATTGGAACCTGATCCAGAGGCTCAAATGGAGCTTTGATCAGGACCTGCAGGACCAGTGTTAAATCCCACTGTGGAGCAAGTGGGTGTGAAACAGGCCTGCGTCTTTGTACACCTTTTAAAAAACGCTTCTTCAGCGGATGATTAAAAGCTGTTCTGTCTCCGAACCCTTTGTGACAGGAAGAGATGGCTGCAGCGTACGTTTTAATCGTGCTGGATGCCAAATGTCTGTCCATCAGCTGCTGCAGAAAGGACAGCACGTCACCTAGTGGACATGAGGTGGCCTCTACACCTTTCTCTGTACACCAGCGCTGAAAAGCTGCCCACTTTGATGTGTACAGCACTGTGGTAGATGAAGAAAGTCCCTTCATGTCAGCAGCTTCCCGGATAATGTCGGGCAGCTCCGAGAGGAGGGCGCCGACGGCAGAGAGCAATGTGGCCGTTGAGGCGGGAAAGCCCAGAGGGGTTGAGCATCCGCTCGGCCCCCCTCATTCCAACACTACGCTCTCCGGGAGAGAGCGAGCATCGGGGCTGCTGCTGACGTCACCTGTCCCAGAGGAACCATCCGATTCGCTCTGAGAGCCGGCATTGAAGAAATCGATCGCATCGTCCAGCGAACAGTCTCCCGCCACGGACAGGCAGTCCTCGACGTTAGCCTTAAACAAGGCTGCTCTCCTCTGCCTTTCCTCCAGAAGAAGGTCATCATAGAGGCGGCAGGAGGAAGCGCGGGCGACGTGGTGGGAACCCAGGCATCCTTCGCAGGTATCGTGCCGGTCAAAACTGAGCAAGTAGCCGGTCTTACAGGACAGACACAAGCGGATGGTGTTGGAGCTGGACATCTTGATGAAGGTCAGTGCTATTAGCTTGCTGAAGAAAATTGGGAACCGATTACCCGCTCTTAACGTAGTTGAGTAACCTAGTAATTAATCTAGTAATTAATCTAGTTCTAGAATTGCGCCGCTCAAGGTGGCTGCATGTTGGGGCAGCTCTGTTAATTTCATTTTGAGATTTTGCTTTTGTAAACTTTAATTCCTCTTTTTATGGATGTAAAGCACAATTTTTTGGATGATTGTTTCCTCTGGTATCAGATGCTGTGCAGCTGGAAGGATTTTTACTGAAACTTTTTTAGTTTTGGACATTTGTTATGATGCGTAACCATAGCAACAAGGCAGTTTTCTACAACCAACAGCAGCTGATTAACATCTCAACGGCTCAAATAATATCTCAACTACAGCCCCAAATCTCGAGTGAGTTGAAAAGGATGTTTTGTGGATGCTTTCTCATCTACCTGCCAGCTGTGCTCGAGTGCCTGACCACTGAGATCCTGGAACTAGCAGGAAACACGACTCATGACAGCGGAAGGATAGGATCGTCTTTCGGCACCTACAGCTGGCTGTCCGCAGCTACCAGGAGCTTGGCAGACTGCTGGGAGGAGTGACCATCACTCTGGGAGGAGTTCTGCCCAGCATTTGGGCGGTCCTACAGCCCGAGGGGAACCGAGAGGCCAGCCGAGTCTTGGTGGATGGATCGGACGGCATCTGCAGCCAGTTTCTTCCACTGTGGGATGGACCTTTACAATAGATTCTTCCTGCCTGCATCCATCAGTATCTATAACATCTCTTAATGAAATGAGGATAACGAGTTACAACAACAAATAATTTCCCTCTGGGATTAATAAAGTATTTTTGAATTGAATTGAATTGAATTAACTTATACGGACCGGGTGGGGCCCACACAGCAGGTGGATAAAACCCACTAAGCGACAGCTCTTAAAGGGCGAAGCCTATACGAAATAGAACTGTTTGAACCAAAAGATGGATAGTTGAGCAGCTTGTCTCTTTAAGAAAAATGTGAGGGAGGGCCCTTAACGTGACATGGTGGAAGCTCCGTGTGGTTTGAGCTCTTTAGCATAGCATTTTCACACAAAGCTTTTAGTAAAAAATCAGTAAACAAGTTCTCAGATTCTTTTTGCAGTGAAAAACAACTTTTTACATGAAGGCACGGGTTTCAACTGTGAATTTTGGAGCTTCGACAAGACGGAGGTTTGTTTCTGAGGTCGGACTGTTAGCTTAGCTCGTAGCTTAGCTTCTCAGCTTAGCTTCTCAGCTTAGCTTCTCAGCTTAGCTTCTCAGCTTAGCTGCTTTTAACGATCCAAAAACATGATTTTGGATTGTTAAAACACATTTTAAAGAAAAAAGAGAAAGGGAGGATGCAGTGAAGAGCACCGGAGTTGAGCTTTTTGTCATCCGGTGTCTTCAGTAGAAAGAGAGAGACACAAAGAAACGATAAAGCCGGTAAATGAAAATGAGGTCGATAATTTTCATTCATCACGCGATTAATTGATTTATCGCGACAGGTCTATCTTTACCCGCTTCTTCCATTTTGGGTCATGGGGGTCGCCGGTGCCCATGTCCAGCAATCACTGTGCGAGGGTTGGGGTACACCCTGAACAGGTCGCAAGTCCATCACAGCATCATGATATCAAACAATCAAATTTTGATCATCTGGAGAAAGGTCAAAAATTGTTTTTAGACGCTCGTCATGTTCGGGCCCTCAGAATCACTTGGCTCTTGGTGTCTTTTATACAAAATGGTCAATCAGCAAATTGAATAAGATTGATCAACTCTAGTAAAATGTTATGGTCTAGATGTGCCGCGGTGTCCATGTTGGGGAACTTTGGACGATCTCTGTTTAAAGCGACTCCTCATCTTCCACAGAGACGGCCACAAAATAAATCTCTGAGGAGGAGTTCTTGTGGGCTGATCTGGACAGGAAGAGTCTGCTCATGTCTGTGGGTGTTTTGCACATGGATCCAGTTTTGTCTGAGGGTGGATGACACCTCTGTGTGTGTGTGGCTAAATTAGGTTTTGTGTGCATGAATGAACTGTGTCTCAGGAATGCGAGTGTGTTGTTGCCAGCTTGTAATGACTCGGTGTATTCCTGATCCCAGGTCCGGTCTACTTTCCGAGACTTCACATGGAGCTCGAGTTACCGACCTGACTGTAGCTTCGACGTTCTCACACCTCAAATCCACTTTCTCACACGCTCTTCCCCTCCTACGTCTTTATTGTTTGAGTCAAAGTTTCTTTCTTGGTTGTAATTCTGTTACTTTGTTGTTCGAGTTGTTTGACTCCTGTCCCGTTTCAGGTACCCAGTTCCCAGTCTCACCATCGTTTCTGAACAGCAGCGAAAACATTTGGATGTTGTAATCAAGGTGCCAACCTACACCTTAAAGTGTCACATTCCTATTTTACCATACCTCTGTGTGTGTGCGTGTGCATTAAGAAAAATGATGTGCACGTGTTTCCTGGGGGCAGCACAAAGTGAGCAAACATTTAGGAAGGAGCACTGCTCAAGTTGTGCGAGTGTGTTTGTGTGTCTGCAATCCAATCTGCTTCCCGGTGTTTCATCTCTCCCTTCTCGAGCTCACCTGAAGTCATGAGGTGAAGGTTCCCACAGCGTCAGTCGCAGCTCATGTATCAGAATAATCACGCTGACCTTTCACGGTCAGAAACAACAAATAACCTGAAGCCAGACATTTAATTCTGCTGTAGTGGGACATATTGTAACATTACAGGGAAAAATGTATTAGCCCTTTTGTTTAACGCATGGGTGACCACACTTTATCAGCATGCGAGCTACTTTTAAAATGACCAAGTCAAAGTGATCTACCTACCGTTTACACGAGAACAACCTCTGGAAACATTAGTGCTTTTAAATGTTTATTGGGGGCAATAAACAAAAAATGAATGTGTTTATATGAAAACGCTGTAGTTTCCATGTCAGACGGGTTGCCAGATAAGAAATTATGAACTATACCACTGTTGCTTGAAAATTATAGTATGTTGACCTAAACTGTCATATGTGCTGAGTAAAGATGTTCTAAGATGAGATGTGTGTTGTTTGTTGAACATGTACACAGAAAAAGTGGGGGTGAATATTAAATTTATCTGGCAACCCTGATGCGAGGCTCAGCTGCATTCATTGTGCATGCAACATCTGCATGATCAGTTAGCCCAAACTGTTGAATACACTAACCTCTCTTTGGACCCAGGATGTTGTTGGTTTGATCCTACATGCTGAAAAATGGCGAGCAGCACAAAAACACTGCTCTCTGCCGTTTATTACAACTGTTGTTAGTGCAGAAAAACTTTGGACTGCAGCCGCCTCTAGTGTGCACGCGCCACTTCACTTGAGGAGCGTTTCTCACAGCTCTGTGGCGGGGTTCCCCTGAAAATCTCCACTCTGAGACCTGGATTCAAAAGCCTTCAGTTTCATAGAGAATGAAGGCTGTCGTATAAATGAACGAATGTTTCACGTTGCGTAAACAGGGCCTCAGACTGGCTGCCCTGTATGTCCATCACGTGACAAATTTCATAGTGAGGATGGATGATAGGCTGACGTCTAGTTTTTTATTCCATGCGAGCTACTCCTACTACCTTTGCGATCGGCTAGTAAATTGCAATTAATGTATTGGACACCCCTGGTTTAGAGCGTATAAACATGTAGCTCGACTAGCAACAGATTACGTGGTAGCTTGACTTCCTCTACAATGTTTCGACACAATTTTAAATTATTTATAATGTTGATAAAATAATATCAACCATATAAACTTGGCTTTACAGATATTTGATGTTAGGACTAAAGTTCATGCTCAATAATCCAGGTATAAATCCAATAATATTCAGTCAAGTCATCTGGACAGTTTCTTTTGTTGCTGAGATGTTTCATCCTTCAGCCGAAGGACTTCTTCAGTCTGAGGAGCCACGAAACCAAACTGAATCCCACAAAAAGATCATTCCCAGAGTGGAAAAAACATTTTGCTGGTGATAAGATGGCCTCTGGGGCCCGCCTTCTGCCCTGTCAACTCCCCCAAGGCAGACCATGCCAACTTGACGTTAGGGTTTGTTAGTTTGTAGAGTTGCTTGTTGCCATTGTTTCTAATAACGCTATAGGGAGTAAACAGCTGTGTCAAGCTAACAGTAGTGTGAAGTTGAAGCTAACACCTGAGTCAAACAGTTAGGGTTAGGGTCTGCTGCCATGAGAAGAGTGTTAGTGATTCTAAGGAGAGCAGATTCTGTGCTGTGACTGGGGCGGAAACCAGACTGGAACTGTTGTATAGACTGTTTTTGGTTAAATGAAGGTGGAGTTGAGAAGCGACTGTTCTTTCCAGAATTTTAGAGATGAATGGAAGATTAGAAATAGGGCGAAGATTATTGAAAATAT
>NC_056498.1:17760631-17763464 GCF_014905685.2 Nematolebias whitei
GGGTTAAGGGTCTTTAAAAGTTAAAGTTTTTTTAAAGGGGGGGGGGGGGGGGGGGGGGGGGAAAAAAAAGGGGGGGGGGGATTTTTTTCCAGGGGTTCTGGTTAGGTTTAGGGTTGGGGAAAGGAACAGGCTTAAGATGAAATATGTTTTGGGTTAAGACCCCACGGAGTAAACGTGTCCAGGTTTTTAATCCACATAGATTCTGCTGTCTTTCTTTGTGTTTCTGTCCAGTCTGGGTTCACCTGTAGAACCGTGGATTTGACCACTGCCCAACCATGGAGAAGATATCGGCCGATACCGATATCATGCTGATAATATCGTGCATACCTACATCACTCCAACTCATCTCTGCTCTGACTCAACACATTCCCTATACTTTGATCTCATACTGCTGATTATTTCATGCTGATGTATTCATTCATTCATACTCATCCATTATTTCATGCTGGTGTATTCATTCATTCATACTCATCCATCCACAAAGACTCATGTTCGTGCTGCTGTTATTTGGTGTATTGTTTTGCACTATTAGCAACTAGCATGTGTCTTGGATCTTTTGACGTGCCGTTTGGCGTTCGTTTTGCGTATATCTTAGGTTATATCTTAGATCCTTATTCACTGTTCATTTTTACACTTTATATTTCTGCTATTGTTGGATGTAACTGGGACCCTGTGTACACAAAAATTTTGTTCCACCTCATGTTCCACATGTGATGCAAATGACAATAAAGAACCTTGACCTTGATCTTAAAGACAGCAATTCAAACATTTCTCCACGTAGATGAAAACTGACGTTAATCCCAACATACGCAGTGGATTCCACTGTTTGTTTTTGATTCATAGTTGTTGTAGATATTATTTCAAATGGGCTGGAGTCACTTCATGGTGGGTCTATTCTCTCGTATATTTTTATTAGCTTTGCTGCCAAGATGAAACTTATTATTTTATTTTAAACTGAAAAAGATTCTCATGCTTTATGTTTAAAATAAAATACACACAAATGGTATACACTGGAGGCATGACGTATATTAATGTACACAAGAAAAATGCAGGCTCCATCCCGAGGTTTGTTCAAGCATTGTCAGTCTAAAACTTTTTGCCTGTGTTAAACTCCAAGAACACAAATGGGTGAAAAGGACCTAAATGAAATATGTTGTTTAATACAATGAATAGAGGTTTTAAAAGTAAAAAAAAATAAAAATAATAATAATAATAATAATTAAAGCTGCAAGCAGCGTTGAAGGCCCTCGCAGCGAAGCGCCGCTGCGGCCTTATGGCGACCGCGGGAACTCGAGCTACTCTTCCCGGTCGCCATGGAGAACGCTCACGCTACTGTCACGCACCCATTTTCCGGAGTGCGCATTCACAGAACCTTTGACATCAGCTGCGACAGCATATATAACAACTGTAATAATGTAGGGGGCGCACTTGAGTCAAATATTAAACAACACCACTGTGTCCATAAGTCCTCACTAATCAAGCACCAAAAATCTGGTACAGATCAGACGATATATCACTGAGATATAACAGTTTGATTTATGTAGGGGGCGCACTTGAGTCAAATATTAAACAACAACACCACTGCGTCCATAAGTCCTGACTAGTCAAGCACCAAAAATCTGGTGCATATCGGACGATATATCACTGAGATATAACTGTTGGAATATTATAGGGGGCGCACTTGAGTCAAATATTAAACAACTCTAACAATGTGTCTAGACATGGTCACACATTATGCCATAAAAATCTGGTGCAGATCGGATGATATATTATTGAGATATAAGGGTTGGAATATTATAGGGGGCGCTCTTGAGTCAAAAGTTAAAAAACATTACTAATGTGTCCATCAGGGCTACATAATAATATACCAAAAATCTGGTGCAGATCGGATGATTTATCCATGAGATATAACTGTTGCAAGATTGTAGGGGGCGCTATAGAGTCAAAATTTAAAAAACATTACTACTGTGTCCACCAGGTCTAAATAATAATACACCATAAATTTGGTGCAGATCGGCTGATATATCACTGAGACAAAACAGTTTGAATAATGTAGGGGGCGCCCTTGAGTCAAATATTAAACAACAAAACTAAAATGTCCATCAGTTCTCAGTAATGAAGCACCAAAAATCTGGTTCAGATCGGATGTTGTATCACTGAGATATAACTGTAAGAAGAATGTAGGTGGCGCTGTGGAGGCTCTTGGCCACTTATCATGGAAACCTGTTCATAGGTGGATAATGATCAATCATAGTGATTTTGGTTCATCTGGGTTCAAATCTGTGCAATTTAGAGCCAAACGTATTGCAACGGCGTCACTTTTTAATTCGCCATGGCGCCACGCCCACATTCTCCAGCTATAACTGTTTTGTTGTTTAAATCAAGTCAGACCATCTTATCTGTCTTCTAACACAGGATCATCCTGATTATGTGAAGGGTGTCAAAGAAGGAGCGTTCCAATAAAAAAAAGTCACTTCCTGTTCTGAGGAGGCGGGGCTTTGATGACATCACAATATGACCTCAGGGTATCGTCGGGCATGGGACAGGGATGACTCATGCCAAATTTTGTGCAAATCTGTCTTTCAAGTAGAAAGTTATAACGTTTGGAAATTTATGGCGTGAAGCTCAACTTTGAGGCCTGGCCACGCCCCTTTAACAAAACAAAACCGAAAGCTTTTGATAACTTTTACTCTCCAATGTCTTAAGGGCCTAATAACCAAGTTTTAAGTCAATCCTTCAAAATCCCTAGGAGGAGTTCGTTAAAATTCGCCGTTAAAAACGCCCAAAAATTAACCTTTGACCCAAAATGGCCGACTTCCTGTTGGTTTTGGAC
>NC_056498.1:17763474-17763817 GCF_014905685.2 Nematolebias whitei
TTGCGCTTCAAAGCAAGTCAGACCAACTTGTTATCTGCCTTCTAACACAGGATCATCCTGATTGGGTCAAGAGTGTCAGGGAGGGAGCATTCCAAGCAAAAAAAGTCACTTCCTGTTCTGAGGGGGCGGGGCTTTGATGACGTCAAAATTTGACCTCAGGGTATCGTCGGACATGGGACAGGGATGACTCGTGCCAAATTTGGTACGATTCTGTTTTTCAACGTGAAAGTTATAACGTTTGGAAATTTATGGCGTGAAGCTCAACTTTGAGGCCTGGCCCCGCCCCCTCAACATGCGTCGGTTTGCACCGTTTTGATAACTTTTGGTCCCCCATGCCTACTGA
>NC_056498.1:17763917-17769223 GCF_014905685.2 Nematolebias whitei
TCCCCCCCCCCCCCCCCCTTAAAAAACTTTAACTTTTAAAGACCCTTAACCCTAAACCTGGGACCCTATGGAACAATAGACAGACAAAAAGTTTGAACTTAAAAAGGCTGTCCTTCATGCACAAGAGTACAGAGGATCCCACACTGCAGCTAGGAACCTGGAACAAGCCTCCACAACTGAGACAGCATCGCAGGTGACTAATGCTAATAAAAACATTTAACACTTTTCATTTAATATAAGTCAAAGTGCTATCATATATAGTGCATATCATATGGCTGTTACTGGATGTCACCAGCTCTTACAGCTGTTGCACAATTTTTGTAGCAAATAAGCCTAAACAAGAGTGCTATGTTCTGACAAAGGAACGCATAAAAAATATCGGTATCGGCATCGGTTGTTGGCCGAATAAGTTTTAACATATCGGCATATCGGATATCGGCCGAAAATCCAATATCGTGCATCCCTAGAGTGATGCCATACCAGCGATGCATGGACTGATCATGTTCAGTGATAAATCTCTTCTGCTTAATTGCACCTTTTAGCACAACCATCAGGTAGTTCCCGTCAGTATTGTAGAAAGATACATTGGCGTTCCCCCTGGTATCGTGGTGTTGGGTCATTAAATTACTGATGTGGAGGACACTGATGGTATAGCAAAAAATCAGTGACATTCATGTTTCTAACTAAGCTGCAACTGTTGGAAACTAGTCAGTTGCTGTAGTCCCTCGTTTATTGCACGGGTTCAGTTCCAAGCCCGCCCGCAGTAAGTGAAGTAGCGACGTTATATTTATTTTAGTATTTATATATTGTTTAAGGCTTTATAAACCCTTCCCACACTCTTGCAGTGTTCTAAACTCTTTAACCTGCGCCACCAAACTGTCTGTATTTTAACGCACTGCGGCCATCAGGCCGGCGCGGTGGTGGATTATTAACAATATTCAAACCAACTTTTGACTGTAAACAACTGCCCATCCCCGTTTCCCGCGCCAGCTTTGAACTGAGCATCTTTGAACTGAGCATCTTTGAACTCGGCCACTCGCCTCTGATGTTATTTGCACTCATCTACCGCCCACCTCGATCTAAGGATTTCATAAATGAGTTTTCTGACTTCTTGGCTGAAATCACACAAAAATATAATCATGTTTTCATTTTTGGGGACTTTAATTTGCACGTGTGCTGTCCTGAGAAGCCCTTGGTTAAGGACTTTTTAGATTTGTTGGACTCATTTAATCTAACTCAGCATGTAAACGATCCCACCCAAGAGCGTGGACATACACTGGACCTTGTTTTAAAACGTGATGTGACTGTTAATAATCTTGTTATTGGTGATAATGTTGTTTCAGACCACATGCTGGTCCAGTTTGAGTTCACCCTCCCCCATCTAACTCCTAAGCCGTGCATTCCTGCACGTCACAGCCGGACCATTAACCATTTCGCTGCCACACGTTTCACAGATGTCTATAACCCTGAAATGATAATTCAGCCCCCGGTGTTTCTCACCCCTACTGAGGAGCTGACATCCCAGTTCAACTCTGTCTGCTTAAAGACTCTGGATCATGTTGCGCCTGTTAAAATCAAAAAATCAAAACTCAGAGCAGAACCTTGGCTGAGTGATGTCACCAAGGCCGTTAGGCAGCAATGTAGGAGGGCGGAGCGCAAGTGGAGGAAAGACAGGCAGGTCTCTTTTCGAATATTTAAAGAGAGTTGGCGCTGTCATCAGAAAGCAGTGAAAGCTGCTAAATCCAAATACTTCTCTGATATAATTACCTCAAACTCTCACAACCCACGTGTCCTCTTCTCCACCCTAAACTCTGTTCTCCACCTCACTGAACCATCACTTCTGGAAGCCTCGACTGAGCAGTGCGAGAACTTCTTACATTTCTTTTTGGAAAAAATTTCGACCACCCAGGCTCTCATTTCCCCTCCAACTCATGACCCATCCATCCCACCTCAATCTGTAGCTCTATTTGACCATTTTGAACCCATCACTCTATCTTCTCTAGAGCAAGTCATGTGTAGCTTGAAACCTTCTGGTTCCCCCTTTGATGTGGTCCCCCCTCGACTACTAAAGGAGGTTTTTCCTACTCTAGGTCCATCCATTCTTACTATAGTAAACAGTAGTTTATCCACTGGCATGGTGCCAAAATCCTTTAACATGCTGCTGTCCAACCTCTCCTGAAAAAAACCAAACCTTGACCCCTCAGTCGTGTTCTACTTCCAGTCTTTCTCCAAACTCCCATTTGTTTCTAAACTACTGGATAAAATAGTCAAGTCCCAGTTGAAGTGCTTCCTGGAGGGTCATGCCATCTTAGAGCTATTCCAATCTGGCTTTAAACCACTCCATAGCACTGAAACTGCCCTGCTGAAGGTCTTTAATGACATTTTCTTAACCACTGATAACGGTGATTCTGTGCTTCTTGTCCTGTTGGACCTCACAGCCGCTTTTGACACCATTGACCATGAGATCTTCTTTGCTAGGTTAGAGCAGTGGGTGGGCATCACAGGGTCAGCCCTCAGTTGGTTCAGATCTTACCTCACTGACAGATCCTTTTGTGTCTCCATCAAGGATTTTAGTTCTTCAGTGGCAGAGCTTAAATGGGAGGTTCCGCAGGGGTCCATCCTGGGTCCCCTCCTATTCTCTTTATACCTGCTGCCGCTTGGTGCTATTTTCCAGAAAAATGCTCTTCCACTTCTACGCCGATGACTGTCAAATTTACTTCCCCCTAAGACACAATGGTACATGCTCTATTCAACCGCTGCTCAACTGCCTGGCTGACATCAGGGACTGGATGGCTTTAAACTTCTTAAGTTTCAATGAAAAGAAGTCTCAAGTCATGTTGTTCCCTCCCAATGACACGATCACAAACCACTGCATCGACCTTTCCGCTCTAACCCTGTCAGAAAAACAAAGAGTCACTAATCTGGGAGTGATAATGGACCCTTCCCTGAAACTTAACAATCATGTAAACATAATTGTTAAATCATGTTTTTTTCCAACTGAGGCGGCTGTCTAAACTGAAGCCCATATTGTTAAAAAAATAACCTGGAGACAGTAATACATGCATTCATTACATCTAGGCTTGATTACTGCAATTCACTCCTGTCTGGTATCAGTCAGACCTCCATTGCACAACTACAACTGGTCCAGAATGCAGCAGCCCGATTTTTAACCTGTACAGGCAAAAGAGAGCACATTATACCAGTTTTGGCTTCACTGCACTGGTTACCGGTTCACTTTAGAATCCAGTTCAAAATACTCATGTATGCCTACAAATCACTGAACAGTTTGCCCCCCCCCCCCCCCCCCCACCTCTCTGATCTGCTACAACCGTAGGCCCCACCACGTTCCCTGAGGTCAGTGGACCAGTTGCTCCTCACAGTTCCAGGAACTCGTCTTAAGCGCAGAGGTGACAGGGCCTTCTCTGTAGCAGGACCAAGACTCTGGAACGAGTTACCTCTGTTTGGCAGACAGGCCCCCTCCCTCTCGGTTTTCAAGTCCCGTTAAAAAACCCACTACTATTCTGTGGCTTTCAACACCAGATGATCTGTGTTTTGAACCTGTATGCTTCACACTGGTTTGTCGTCATTATCTGCATCGTTTTTATGTCTGTATTCTGATTTACTTCATTTTGTATTTTGCTTTGTGTGTTACCTGTTGTTCTGTCTGTACAGCACTTTGGTTGGCCTCGTCACTGTTTTAAGTGCTCTATAAATAAAATGGTATGGTATGGTATTTTAACAATATACGTATAAATACTGCACAGTAGCTACTGCTAAATTTTATTTGGGGACTCACCAGAGATGAGTACTATGAGACTATCAGAAATGTTAAAAGCTACCCAAACAGAAAACCTTGGCTGAATGCAGAGGTGCGCACCCTGCTGGAAGCCAGGAACACTGCCTTCAGGTCTGGAAGCTCAGAGGAGCTAAGTTGGACAAGAAAAGAGCTGGTTGCTGGTATTAAGAAGGCCAAGGCCACATATGCACAGAGGATCGAGGGTCAATTCATCTCACAAGACCCTCGGAGCATGTGGAGAGGCATTAAGTGCATAACAGATTATAAAGGAAGGAGTGAACAATGCCCCAAAGACCCATCTCTGCCTGATGCCCTCAACAAGTTCTATGCACGCTTTGAAGACCTGAACAGACCACCCAGCACCAGACTCACCTCACCACCGGATGAAGAGCATCTCAGCGTGACCTCAGCCGAAGTAAGGAGTACTTTCAGGAGGATTAGTCCGCACAAGGCAACTGGCCCATACAACATCCCCGGAAAAATGTTGAAGGAATGTGCTGATCAGCTCTGCGAGGTGCTGGCAGACATCTTTAACACCTCACTTACCCTGGAGACAGTTCCCACCTGCCTGAAGACTGCCACCATCATCCCAGTCCCAAAAAGCTCTACAGTGACTGGTCTGAATGACTATAGGCCAGTGGCCCTCACCCCGATAGTTGCTAAATGCTTCGAAAAACTGGTCATGACTCACATCAAAACAACCATCAACATCAACGAGGACCCTCATCAGTATGCATACCGTGAGAACCGATCAACAGAGGATGCCATCTCCTCTGTGGTCCACACTGCGCTCAACCACCTGGAGCAGAAAAACTCTTACGTCCGTATGCTCTTTGTGGACTTCACATCTGCCTTCAACACCATGATCCCCCAAACCCTGATGGATAAACTATCCACACTAGGACTAAGTCCCTCCATTTGCAACTGGGTACTAGACTTCTTAACAAACAGGCCACAGTCAGTGAGGATCCACAACTTCTCCTCCTCCACCATAACCCTCAGCACTGGCTCTCCTCAGGGATGTGTGTTGAGCCCCCTCCTGTTTACTCTGCTCACGTATGATTGTGCAGCTACCCATCCAGGCTGTCACATTGTAAAGTTTGCAGATGATACAGCGGTGGTGGGATGCATCACAAACAATGATGAGTCCAGCTACAGGCAAGAGGTGGAACACCTGGAGAGCTGGTGCAAAGAGAATAACCTTCACATCAATGTGAAGAAGACAAAGGAGATGATTGTGGACTTCAGAAGGAACAAAAACACCTACACCCCCCTGAACATAAGAGGATCTGCGGTGGAAGTGGTCTCCAGCTACAAGTACTTGGGTGTACACATGAATGACAATCTCAGCTGGAGCAACAACACCACCAGCCTGATCAAGAAAGCTCATCAGAGACTCTACTTCCTCAGACGGCTGAGGCGAGCTGGTCTGGGAAGCTCAGTCCTCACCTCCTTCTACAGGTGTGCAGTGGAGAGCATCCTGTGCTCTAGCATCAACGTGTGGCATGGA
>NC_056498.1:17769323-17771308 GCF_014905685.2 Nematolebias whitei
CACTGGGCCATGAAGTCACTCCTCAAATCTAAAAATATATGGGCGTGTCAGATCTGTGTGTGTCAGATCTGTGTGTGTAGGTGTGTGTGTTTTAGCAGCACAGAAAGGGCTTTCTTCTCTGTCTCCGCAGTGCCTGGAGTAACTTCACCCTTTCTGGACATCCCACAGCAGTATGACACACACATACACACACGCACGCACGCACACACACACACACACTGTACTGGCTTGTAGTTCAGGCTGCAGTGAAACAGAAGTCTCAGACTGGCCCAACAAACAATGGTGAAAAAATAGCTTATTATGTAAATGCAAAGAAAAATAGACTCCTTTTACTGGCTGATAAAAAGAACAAGCAGCCCGGCTGAATCATTTTTAAAATGTCGTCAGAGCTAGTTTAATGATTTGTGGACACAGAAGGTGTGTGTCTGACATTACTGTGTGAATGCTTGTGAAGCATTTCAGTTCTTTCTGCTTCCGTCTGGTGGTTAAAGCTGTTTTCTGCCATTCAGCTACTTTTCAGTCATTTTTGCTAATTTTAGCCTCGTTTTTTTTAGCTAATTTGTTCTAATTTCTGCTTCTTTTAGCCAAATTGGGCAAACATGTTCTTTCCGCCTTCTTCTACTAATTTAAGCTTGTTCTACCTTTTGAGCATTTTCCAGATAAGTTAGTCTGTTTTTAGATAAATAAAAGTTTTTCGTGGTAATTTCTGCTACTTTCATCCTAACTAACTTCTTTCTGATGTTAGCTTGTTAAACTCCTTTCAGCCTTATTATGCTAGTTTCAGCTCTTTCTGCTATTTTAGCTACTATTTAGCTGTATTATGCTCATTTTTGCTTTTTCCTGCTAATTCCACATTTTTTGTTCATTTCTGCTCTTTCTGCTTCCTTCTGGTAGGTTTTTTTCTGCCTTTCAGCTACTTTTCAGCCACTTTTTTTGTGCTAATTTCAGACTTTTTTCAGCTAATTTGTGCTCATTTAAACCTATTTCAGCAAACTTTTTTTTCTCCTTTCTTCTGCTAATTTAGGCTTGTTCTTCCATTTCAGCTACATTTCAGCATAGTTTTTTTTTTTTTTAGCTAATTTCAACTGTTTCTCAGCAAGTTCTTCTGCAATACAGTGTAAGCATTCACACTGTATTTTTGCAGGAAATACAATTTCTCTTGTTTACTTTGTGATAGAATGTTTTATTGTGTACTATATTGGTTTCTTTCCAGTACATGAGTGGATAAAAATACACACGTTGAATAAATAAAGTGAACAGAACTTGAGGTTTGATTCTCTTATGTTTATGGATATTTAATATCTTACCTGTCATGACTCAATGACCCACTTCAGGTTGGAGGAATAGTTAAATCCTGACAGGAGAGATGAGCTAACGGCTAGTTTGAGTGAGGCCAGGATCAAAGGTCAAAGGACATTCCAACCCTCACCTATGGTCATAATGGATTAAGACTGAAATTATGACATCTCTGATACAACTGGCTGAAAGGAGCTTACTCCATGTAGGGGGCCAGCCTCACCCTTAAAGATAAGGTGGGAGCTCAATTCGAATGCTTCTATTTTAAGTCCTTCAATGACAGTTCTCTGGACATGTTCCACTAGTAGGAGACTCCAGTGCAGACCTAGACTTGCTGATGGGATTACAGACAGACAAAAAACACTTTCTATTTCTATGCTCAGATTCTGTTGCAGCTAAATTCCAGTTGTGTGCTGAATAGGTTAATGATTGACAGGAAAGTATAAACCATGTCAACGAAATAAACGGCTACAATTGTTTTGGGACAGTCTTTAGCCACGCCAGAAAATCTTTACTGTAGTTTTATGTCACTAATTGTGACGATACTGCCTTCTGTTGATGTTGTGTGGGAATTAGGGGTGCACCGATAAATCGGCCGGCCGATCGATCGGCCCCGATTTCCTTAATTTGGGGAGATCGGCGATCGGCCGATCTTTAAATGAGAAGCCGATTTTATCCACCGATCTTAT
>NC_056498.1:17771408-17777981 GCF_014905685.2 Nematolebias whitei
CCCCCCCCCCCCCCCCCCCCATCTCTCTGATCTGCTACAACCGTAGGTCCCACCACGTTCCCTGAGGTCAGTGGACCAGTTGCTCCTCACAGTTCCAGGAACTCGTCTTAAGCGCAGAGGTGACAGGGCCTTCTCTGTAGCAGGACCAAGACTCTGGAACGAGTTACCTCTGTTTGGCAGACAGGCCCCCTCCCTCTCGGTTTTCAAGTCCCGTTAAAAAACCCACTACTATTCTGTGGCTTTCAACACCAGATGATCTGTGTTTTGAACCTGTATGCTTCACACTGGTTTGTCGTCATTATCTGCATCGTTTTTATGTCTGTATTCTGATTTACTTCATTTTGTATTTTGCTTTGTGTGTTACCTGTTGTTCTGTCTGTACAGCACTTTGGTTGGCCTCGTCACTGTTTTAAGTGCTCTATAAATAAAATGGTATGGTATGGTATTTTAACAATATACGTATAAATACTGCACAGTAGCTACTGCTAAATTTTATTTGGGGACTCACCAGAGATGAGTACTATGAGACTATCAGAAATGTTAAAAGCTACCCAAACAGAAAACCTTGGCTGAATGCAGAGGTGCGCACCCTGCTGGAAGCCAGGAACACTGCCTTCAGGTCTGGAAGCTCAGAGGAGCTAAGTTGGACAAGAAAAGAGCTGGTTGCTGGTATTAAGAAGGCCAAGGCCACATATGCACAGAGGATCGAGGGTCAATTCATCTCACAAGACCCTCGGAGCATGTGGAGAGGCATTAAGTGCATAACAGATTATAAAGGAAGGAGTGAACAATGCCCCAAAGACCCATCTCTGCCTGATGCCCTCAACAAGTTCTATGCACGCTTTGAAGACCTGAACAGACCACCCAGCACCAGACTCACCTCACCACCGGATGAAGAGCATCTCAGCGTGACCTCAGCCGAAGTAAGGAGTACTTTCAGGAGGATTAGTCCGCACAAGGCAACTGGCCCATACAACATCCCCGGAAAAATGTTGAAGGAATGTGCTGATCAGCTCTGCGAGGTGCTGGCAGACATCTTTAACACCTCACTTACCCTGGAGACAGTTCCCACCTGCCTGAAGACTGCCACCATCATCCCAGTCCCAAAAAGCTCTACAGTGACTGGTCTGAATGACTATAGGCCAGTGGCCCTCACCCCGATAGTTGCTAAATGCTTCGAAAAACTGGTCATGACTCACATCAAAACAACCATCAACATCAACGAGGACCCTCATCAGTATGCATACCGTGAGAACCGATCAACAGAGGATGCCATCTCCTCTGTGGTCCACACTGCGCTCAACCACCTGGAGCAGAAAAACTCTTACGTCCGTATGCTCTTTGTGGACTTCACATCTGCCTTCAACACCATGATCCCCCAAACCCTGATGGATAAACTATCCACACTAGGACTAAGTCCCTCCATTTGCAACTGGGTACTAGACTTCTTAACAAACAGGCCACAGTCAGTGAGGATCCACAACTTCTCCTCCTCCACCATAACCCTCAGCACTGGCTCTCCTCAGGGATGTGTGTTGAGCCCCCTCCTGTTTACTCTGCTCACGTATGATTGTGCAGCTACCCATCCAGGCTGTCACATTGTAAAGTTTGCAGATGATACAGCGGTGGTGGGATGCATCACAAACAATGATGAGTCCAGCTACAGGCAAGAGGTGGAACACCTGGAGAGCTGGTGCAAAGAGAATAACCTTCACATCAATGTGAAGAAGACAAAGGAGATGATTGTGGACTTCAGAAGGAACAAAAACATCTACACCCCCCTGAACATAAGAGGATCTGCGGTGGAAGTGGTCTCCAGCTACAAGTACTTGGGTGTACACATGAATGACAATCTCAGCTGGAGCAACAACACCACCAGCCTGATCAAGAAAGCTCATCAGAGACTCTACTTCCTCAGACGGCTGAGGCGAGCTGGTCTGGGAAGCTCAGTCCTCACCTCCTTCTACAGGTGTGCAGTGGAGAGCATCCTGTGCTCTAGCATCAACGTGTGGCATGGAGGCTGCACAGCTGCAGAAAGAAAAGCTTTGCAGAGAGTGGTGAAGGCTGCACAGAAATCTGTCGGAATCAGCCTCCCCACCATCACAGACATCTACACCTCTATATGCAGGAAGAGGGCTACCTGCATCATGAAGGACCTCACTCACCCAGCACACACACTTTTTGCCCCGCTCCCCTCAGGAAGGAGATTGAGGAGCATTAAGTGTAGAACCACTAGACTGAGGAACAGCTTCTACCCTGAGGCTGTTAGACTTATGAATCTCTAACTAGAATAATCACTGTGAAAAACCACATCATGTTGCTGCTGATCTGTTTCATGTTGCTGCTGATCTGTTTCAATGTTGATGTGTTCATGCGTGCACATCCGCTCACACAGACTCATGTTCATGTTTGTGCTGATGTTCAATGTTTTTATGTCATGAGTGCTTAGTGTATATTTAGTTGATGTTTTTCTTAGTTCATATCTTAGATGTTATTACTGTTTTTCTTATACATTTTATTGTTGGATGTAACTGGGACCCTGTGTACATAATTTCGCTCCACCACATGTACCACATGAGGTACGAATGACAATAAAGAATCTCTGACCAACCTCGGTCCGGTTCTGGTTGGATTCTGATCAGCTCTCTGCAGTCATTCAGCATCCAAGAAGCTTTTAGAGAGAGCCAGACCTTTGGAGTACCAGCTCAAAACCACACAATGTTCCAGATAAAGTCCAAATAATCCAGAGAAATCCAATGAAAAAAATCTGTGTGAGCTCCGGAGAAGACACTGGACCTCCAAGCAACTCCTCCCCGCTCAAGAGGCTCCCTGGGCAGGCAAGGAGCACTCAGTTTGACTGATGAGCCTGGTAGTAGTTCTGGTCCAGTTCTGGTCGGATCGACTCTCTGCAGTCAAAGAGCGCAGAAGGAAAAGGTAACAAAAAGACGGAAAACGAGTAAAACAAAGAAAGAGAATGAAATAATATGCAAAGACAAAATCAGGATTGAATCAGATTGAATAGCTAGGACAGTCAGGACTTCCATTTTGGCAGAAAGCAGCAGTCTGGAAGCACTGTTGAATTCGGAGAAGTGCACTGTTGCCTTGTTGATAATGTAGTTGTTTTGGACTGGCAATACTGTGTAGGGTTATGGAAAGAAAACTACAAAATGGCGGCACCTGTCCAAATTATTATTTTTTGTCACTAACTTTTTTCCCAACCACATGAGCACAGTGATATTACTATACCGTCGACAATCATGTGTCGTGTACATTTTTATTGTGCAATATCAGTGTTTCCCCTACCATTATACAAGCGGGGTGCCCCACCCCATCAACAGAACTGAGCACCCCGCCTACCAAACCAAACTTGCACCCCCACCTGCCCACCCGGCACTGACATAGCACTAAGCTAGCGGCGAGAAATACAGGTTCTGTATAGCTAAAAAGCTAAAGGCAGCACTCTTGTTGCCTCTTCCCTCATGCTAAACTCCCCTTGCCCCCACTCAAAAACTATTTGTACAAGCTGCGCTCAGACAAGTGTCCGTGCCCCCATCAAAAAAATCATGGATGAGATGAGCACCCCGCCATGGCAAGTTAACTAGGGGAAACACTGAATATTATGGACTGTACGTCCACAAACCGCGATAGATTGAGTCTGCGAAAGTCGAACCACAAAGTAGCGAGGGACTACTGTACTCCAGATTGTGAGAAGGTTTTTATTTCCCTGCTGGTGTTCATCCATGTGATTAAGATCACAGGATCTTTCTGTGGTTTTAAGTCTACAGTTAGGAAGAACTTTTTTTCTTCTTCTAGATTCTTCTCGTTACCGTCTGCGAAACATTTTTCAGACACTGGTGTCTTTTCGTTTTATTTCATTCTCTTTCTTTGTTTTACTCGTTTTCCATCTTCTTGTTACCTTTTCCCTCCCTCTTATGTCACTGGTTTTGAATTCAATACAACCGTGCCGGCGGCCTGAGGTCTCTGCTCTCTTATGGAGCCACATCGCCGAAACTTCGTCCCCAAAGGAGGACTTATCTGTCTGATGGATCATTGTCTTGTTTGCTCCCGTCAGTGTTTCTAAGGAAAGGCCGTTTAAGCACAACACACCCCAGTTTCAAAACCAACGATCCATGACTCTCAACAGAAGTATACATGCAAACACACACATATCTAAGCTGCTGGTGCTTTCCCTGCAAGCGTGGGAGCTTTTCTCTTTCCATCTCAGCAGCTCCCCTCCTCTGGCCCTGATAAAGAAGGCCTTGTGTATGAGTGGGTGTGAGGAAGGAAAGAGAACCTTGCAAGGCTCAGACTGGAGGGCAGAGGTTGGGGAAGGGTGTGCGTTTTGTGTGTGCAGTTGTATGAGAGTGAGGAAAGCGGAGCTCGTTTTCCATATGTGCTAGCCATGAGGAACATAAAGCCAGTAGGGGCAAGAGAAGCCTCAGTGCCTTGGTTTTCACATGTGAAACTCAACCTGGGGATCAAGACCTCAGCATGGGTCTTGTAATATGTTTCATGTAAATAATGAATAGGGTTATGCTTTAATTGGGTGTTAACGTGATTATTTTAAGCATTTATCTTCTTATGAATTTGTGCTTAAACTTGATTACACTGATTAAGTTTGCAGTGATACTATAAAACAATGTTTCCATTTCATACTGGATTAATAATCATGTGTTGTCATCAATGTATGTTTCCATACAATGATGAAAATGGCTCTCTGCATTTAATCCATTGCACCTGGGATACACTCAGGTGGAGCAGTGGGCAGCTATTGAGGGTGCCCAGGGAGCAATTGGAGATGGGGTGTGCTGCTCAGAGCCACCACGAGGTGTGCAATGACTGGGGATCGAACCTGGGACTTTTGGGTCCCGAGTCGGGTGCCCTGCCTCTATCCCATCTCGGCCCCCATTAAAGTGTTTTGATTGTATTGTTTCCACCAAAATATGTTGCTTCAATTTTTAATGTGTCTAAGGGATACGGCATTTCACTCAATTTGCGCTGTCTATCTAATTTTGCTAAAAGCTCAAACCAGACCAGAGGAGTTGGACAGAAAGTCAAATAGACCAGAGGGAAAAAAAGAGAACTGTCATAAAGATTTTAAACTAAAACGTTCTCCTGCGCAGACTAAGACTTGATATTCTGTCCAAAACCGGGAATGAACGGGTCCATTTTGTGGCTATGGAGAAGCTTGGCTTTTGGGGAAAGGGAAAATGTTCTCATATTTTGTCATCTTCTAGTTTTTATGGACAAAGCTAGAGTAGACAGGATCTGTAATTTAAACTCAAAGGTTTGAGTGAAAGGTGAGAGAGTTTTGAAGTGCAACAGATTTTATATGCTTTATTTTGATCAACACAACCACGAATAATAGAAAAATTAGATGCAGCAGGCAATATAGATCTGTAGCTATATATAATTAGCGTCAATGATTAACATCAATGAACAATCAAGCAAAAAATATTTGAGTAATTACATTTATGTGAAATGTAAAAAGAACCCAGAAGGACTCAGAATTGTGGGAAAAAAGACAAATTTTCTGTTACAGTCTCACTAAATTCTATGTTTGAGACCTAGCAACCAGGGAGCCATCTGACTACGTATTGAGGGGACTGTTTTTGAAAATACCAGCTTATTTTTGTGTGGACAACTTTCAAACAGTATTAAAGGCTGTGCGCAGTATTTCATTACCCTTCTCCACCACGTGGCTTGGCTTACTTTGCAGCCCCGTCCTTTGAGATGATTTTTGTCCATGTTTCAGATTGTTTCCTGTATTTTAAGCATCATGTAACCGTTAGCTGCTCTTTTCTTCTTTCTGCTTGCTGCGCTGCACACAGCCACCCTGGTGAATTGAGTTTGTTGTGAACCGACAGAACAGCTGAACAACTTGACCTGTATTTGGGAAGGCCTCGCTCATCCCACACAAGTTGAGTTTACATTTCATTCACACTCCTCAAGCACATTTGAGAGAGGAGAGAAGGTGAAACACAGTGGCTCACAGTTGTGGCAATAAACGTCTCTGAACTGCCAGTGGAAATTAGGGTGAATTTGAACGCTGTCTAAACAGGCAGAGGGGTAAAAAGGTTGTCTGACTGACAGCAGCACCTCAAGCTCCTCTACTCATATGTCCGTGTTGTAAACGTCTTTTTCCAACCCCATTTCTCAGAGGAGGCTCAGCCATTGTGTTTGGGAGATCAACGGTGACAGTGCAGACAATAGCTGGAGCAAGAAGCTGATCTGCAGAGGGAGGTCATGGGAGCTCCTGCTTCTCCCACTCTGAGTCTTTGTTCTACGTTTGTCCTGGCCTCTGACCATGTGGTGGTCTATAAGGTTGATAGATCTATTAGGGGCCCTGACACACCAAGCTTCAGGCAGTACCTGACTGGACTTCTTCCACTGTTGGAGACTGCCGTATTTTCCACCGTACACATCACACCGCCCTATAAGTCGCATCAGTCCAAATATGTCTAAGAAAGTAAAAAAAACATAAATACGTCGCTTCGCCGTGTACGTCGCTTCGCCGTGTACGTCACTTCGCCGTGTACGTCGCTTCGCCGTGTACGTCGCTTCGCCGTGTAC
>NC_056498.1:17777991-17783165 GCF_014905685.2 Nematolebias whitei
CGCCGTGTACGTCGCTTCGCCGTGTACGTCGCTTCGCCGTGTACGTCACTGCTGACAACTTGGAAATGTGGGCCTGTGTTGTGCCAAAAATTGATTGGCTGCCAAATGGCGGCCATGGGAGTGTGCACGGGAGGACTTTAAGAAGTATTTAACAAGGTAACCACCAAAAACAATTATTGGTTTGCTCAAAATTATAGTAAAGGTGCGTCTCAGTTTAACTTTTCCTTAATAAATGTACTTTAATGGTCAAATCAGCCTCATTTTCAAAAGCCGATACACGGAAGCAGGAAGTGCAGAGGGACGACTCATTGTGCATTTCTTAAAAAAATTAACAAGATAACCACCTAAAACAATTTTTTGTTTGTTCGACTTTATAGTAAAGGTGTGTCTCAATAGAATTTTTACTTAATAAATGCACTTCAAAAGGTCAAATCAGCTTCATTTCGCCTGGGCGGCGCAGTGAAATGAAGCTGATTTGACCGTTGATTCAGGCGAGCTGGATGAAGGTGGGAGGCTATGGCAAGCCGATTGTGTCATTAATAGCCACTTTTACCCATTACATGACACAACGGCATGCCATACAACTAGAGTGCCATTTAGCGGCTGAAAATGGTAGTATTCAATATTTTCAATGTCAGAATGAATGAAAACGGTCATATCTCAGCCAAAAATTGGTTTATAAATATGGGGAAAATTCCATAAATAAGTCATTATGGTGTATAAGTTGCAGGGCATGCAAATTAGGCAAAAAGGTGCGACTTATAGGCTGAAAAATACAGTAGTTGGTGAACAGCATATACAAGGCAGTTTCATAATGCTTCTGGGGCTTTTCAGTTTCCTTGCATGAATTTGATATGCTTGCAATCTTGTCACCTAATCTTGGAACATACTTAAAAAAAACTGTGCAACAAAATTTCTCTCAAAATAGTCACAAAGTTGTCACTGGTGTTTCAATGTCTTCTAAATTAAATGTCTTTAATTCTAGAGCTGTATTGTGACACCTGCAGGAGAGAGAGAGTCTAGAGGGCAGTTTTGTAAGCCAAGCACACAAAAATAGACTGTGACAGACCTTTTGTTTTTCCCTTCACGATTCTGACTTGCCAACTAGTCTTCAACCCACTGAGACACTGACTTTAGTGTCTAGATGTAGGCTCAAGGAGCCGTCACACAGCATGTTTCCATGGAGGGAAGAACCGAAACTGGTAGTTTGAATGTTGACCTTTTTTTGACAGTTCAAAAAGTGTGTTGTGAAAATGACCTTATATGACCGATTCTAATAAAGATATTTAACAGTTCAAACTTTAATGCTCTGTCAAATAACAAATATTTCTAGGAATTTTTGTTTTTCATACTGCTATGACTGGGAAACTAACAAGAAAACCTCATCAGTTTATTCCAAAGGAAAAATAAACGTAGCTAACTCTTTTTTTTTTTTTTTTTACTTTAAGATGTAGGAGGACTAATTGAGATATGTGAAAGAAAAGGTGGCGTAGTCTAAATATTTCTGTTAGTTTGGCCCAACGTTTTCTGGGAAAACTAAACTATGCTTGGTCAGAAGTGTCCATGGAGCAAAGTGTCTAAAAAAAAATTTAGAATATTGCAAAAACTTTCAGTGTTTTTGCGATTTTTTTGTAAAGTGAAACTCATATATTACATAGATTCATTACACATAGAGTGAAATATTTCAAGCCTTTATTTTTGTAATTTTCATGATTATGTCTTACAGATACCAGTAATCATAACCAAATAAAATAAAGATTTTTAAAAATTCAGTGTCTCAGAAAATGAGAATATTCCACAACTTGCTTTTGTCAGTGAGGGCAGGAGCCAAGTTCAGCTGAAAAATGAAATCAGCATCTCCATAAAGCTCTTCAGCAGAAAGAAGCATGAAGTGCTCTAAAATGTCCTGGTAGATGCTGCATTGACTGGATTCAGAAAACCCAGTGGACCAACACCAGCAGAGGACATGGACCCAAACCATCACGGACTGTGGAAACTTCACTCTGGACTTTAAGCAACGTGGATTCTGGACCTCTCCACTCTTCGTCCAGACTCTGAGACCTTGCTTTACAAATGATGTACAAAATTGACTTTAAGAGGACGTTGGACCACTGAGCAACAGTCCAGTTCTTTGTCTTCTCATCAAGTAGGACACTTCAGGACACTTCTGATGTTGTTTCTGGGTCAGGAGTGGCTGGACTTGAGGAATGAGACATTTGTAGCTCATGTCCAGGACTTAGTCAGCCGATCAGGGTGTGACATCAGGAGTTACAATATTGAACCTCTACATAATATTCTAATTTTTTGAGACACTGAATTTTGGTTTTTCATTATCTATAAGCCATAATCATCAAAATTACAAGAAATAAAGGTTTGAATTGTTTCACTTTGTGTAATGAATCTATATAATGAGTTTCACTCTCTGAAATGACTGATAATTTTTTAATTATACTTTTTCACAATGTTTAAATTCTTTGAGATGCACCTGTGTGTGTGTAGTAACAGCATTTCACAGACCAATCAGGAGAGGCTAAAATGTCAAACTGGAGACAACTGAATGGACAGACATTAGCATTTTATTACCAGAGACACACATTTGTCAAATTAAATCAATTTACCAACATGATTCCAAATCTAAACTATACCGTTATTGGAAAAACTCATGCAATAAGTAGAACAATTTTAATAAAGCCATTTTTCCTTCAAAGCCACTCAACTAAAGTCCCATAAATTGGTCACCAAGAATGTAACATGGACAAGGACACGTTCACAGGGATATCACTGATGTAGAAGTTTAAATGTAGGCAGATCTTTTTTCAAATATTTCCCCTTTATTGTTTTTTTTTAAGGTCAATCTAACTACTTTAGCATTTTAAAAAGTTCAGACTTCTTCAGTTTGACTGAAGAAGTCTTTTGGATAAAAGATGAAATGTTTCAACTAGAAGAATCCATCCAGAGGACTTGACTTATTGTATTTTCTGCCATACACGTTGCACCGCCCTATGAGTTGCATCAGTCCAAAAATGTCTTAATAAAGTGGAAAAATCCATAAATACGTCACTTTGCCGTATACGTTGCATCTATTATGCGTCACCGCTGACAACCCAGAAATGTGGACCGGTGTTGTGCCAAAAATCGATTGGCTTCCAAATGGCAGCTGCGGGAGTGTGCACGAGAGGACTTTAACAAGAATTTAACAAGATTAACACTTAACTAGAAAGTTCCTGGAGAAACTTTGATGGGGACTGCCTATTTATAAATAAATTATTATTAATAAAAAGTAATAATTATTAATACTATTAAATATTTATATATCATCAATTTATGAATTATTCAAATATTAATAATTAATAATCAATATTAATAATATTCACACAGTAATTAGTATTAATTTTAAATATTATTTATTAATATGAATAATTATTGATATTAAAACGGATAATTATTAACATTAATAATTAATAATTAAAACTAGTTATTAATATTACAAATTAATAATAATAATAGGTGCCTTCCATGCATTGCATAATGCACTGCCTTCCTTGCATGTTGAACCAAAATGGCTCCATATGTTACTCAGTTTCTGTGAAGAGTTTTCTCCTATTCATTTCCTATGGTAAATTTGGCATCTTTCTTAGCAAAATATGTCGCCATGGTAACTGCGAATGCCACTAAAAGTAATTGCATACTTCCCAGAGCCGGGCCGATCGTTTTGAAATAACTTTTGTGGGAGTCCACGTTGCGGTTTGGGCCGCATTAAAGTTGAAAAAGATACGCTTTTCAGGTGTAGAATAATAAGTGGGCAGTCACCAACTAGTTCCTGGAGTTGATGAAATATTGCATCTTTGTTCGCAAATTACGTCGCCATGGTAACTTGAAATGCCAATCAAAGTAATAGCACACATCACGGGGCCGAGCCAGTCGTTTTGATATAACTTTTGTGGGGGTAGACGCTGTGGTTTGGGCCGCATTAACGGAGATAGAAATGTAGACTCACTTCCCAGGTGTAGAATAATAGGTCCCCAAAAACAATTGTTTGTTTGCTCAACATTAAAGCAAAGGTGTGTCTCAGTCTAGCTTTTGCTTAATAAATGCACTTTGACGGTCAAATCAACTGCATTTTCAAAAGCCAATACACAGAAATAGGAATGCGCAGAGGGCGACTCACTCTGCATTTCTTCGAAATTTAACAAGATTAGCACCTTAAACATTTTTTTGTTTGCTCTACATTATAGCAAAGGTGTGTCTCAGTTGAACTTTTACTTAATAAATGCACTTCAATGGTCAAATCAGCTGCATTTTGTCGGGGCGGCGCAGTGAAGTGAAGCTGATTTGACTGTTGCTCCAGGTGAGCTGAACAAAGGTGGGAGTCTATGGCAAGCTGATTGTGTCATTAATAACCACTTTTTACCTATTACATGACACAATGGCATGCCGTTCTACTAGAGTGCCATCTAGTAGCTGAAAATGGTGTGTTCAATATTTTCAATGTCAGAATGAATGAAAACGGTCATATCTCAGCCAAAAATTGGGTTATAAATATGGGAAAAATCCATAAATACGTCGCTTCGGTGTATAAGTCATGGGGTATGTAAATTATGCAAAAAACTGCTACTTGTAGGGTGAAAAATACAGTAACCTCGTTAGATATCAGAACACTTTAGCATAGAAAATTTATTTAAAGGTGTCTAAACATTTCAATACTTTTCCTGTAGATTTTTTTGGGAAAAACAAAGAAAATCAAAACTTGTAGCATTATCAAGAATATTGGGACTTTTTGGTAACAGTATATCTTACAACATAAACAAAATTACACCCCGTCCCCCGCAAAAAACAAAAACAAAACCAAACAAACATCAAACAACTGAAAATGTCTACTTTCACAATCCAGTCTTCTTTAGAATTTTATAGCTCGGGTGAAACGAACAGTCGAAACATTGTTCAACGTTGAAACGGGTAAAAAAAAAAAAAAGAGCTGGACTTTGCATCATTAAACTGTCATTTTGACATTGGTAACAGTTTTTAAATTATCATGGTTAAAAACACATGGATTTTTGTACATTTTTCCACAGAATATTCAACTATTATGTGAAGTTTTTAAGTTTCTTCTTCATCCCACAATTTTTGGTGTGTGTGTGTGTGTGTGTGTGTGTGTGTGTGTGTGTGTGTGTGTG
>NC_056498.1:17788225-17802954 GCF_014905685.2 Nematolebias whitei
CATTTTCAGTCGTTGAGGACAAAGGTTTTAGAAGCTTGATGCAGCACCTGTGCCCACGATATAATATGCCGAGTCGGAAATATTTTTCTGATGTTGCATTACCGGAGTTGTTCAGCCAAGTTTCGAGAGACACCCGCAGCCTGCTAAAAGCTAATACAAATACACTCAGCTTTACAACAGACATCTGGACTTCTGATGTAAGTTTAATGTCCATGTTAAGTTTTACTGCACAGTGGATTGACGAACAGTTTGAACGTCATCAAGTGCTCTTAAACTGTAAAGAAATGGCGGGGTCTCACACTGCGGCCAATTTATCAGCAGAGTTTAAGGCGATGCTGAATCACTGGGAAATCGATAATGGAAGAGTTCACGTTGTTTTACGGGATAATGCTCGTAATGTGGCCAAAGCGCTGGATGATATCAACCTGAAAAGTTTACCCTGCCTGGCACACACACTGCAACTGGTTGTAAATGAGGGACAGCTGGCGCAGCGCAGCATCACAGACATGGTGACAACAGAAAGGAGAATTGTTGGACATTTTAAGCATTCATCACTTGCCTATTCCCGACTTTATGACATACAGACACAGTTAGGTCAACCCAGGAAACGATTACAGCAAGACGTTTCAACGAGGTGGAGCAGCACAGTCTACATGCTGCAGTCGCTGTTGGAGCAGAGACGTGCTATTGGCGTGTATGCTGCTGAGCATGAGTTACCAGCCACACTCACAGCACACCAGTGGGAGCTACTGGACAATGTGCTCACCATTCTTGCACCTTTTGAGGAACTCACAAAGGAGATTAGCTCATCAACAGCTACAGCAGCAGATGTCATCCCAGCCATCACTGCACTCAAGCGGATTTTGGAGAGGCAAGCGAGCACAGACCGTGGCGTGGGTACAGCCAAAGCTACGTTGCTGGAGGCTGTTGTGAGAAGATTCAGCAACATTGAGCATGAGCCCCTGTACAGCTTGGCCACTGTTCTGGATCCAAGGCAAGTAACTATTAACATTCTATTTTAGCCATAATGACTTTTAGCCTACTACTATATTTCAACAAACATTTAAATTAAATTAAAAATAAAAATTTCTTGATTGAAATGCATTTCTTTATTTACATGCAAGTCATAAAAACTGTTAATGTATACAAAACACAATGATTGACCCATCTTTCTTTGTTTATGCAAAACAAGGTACAAGAATCGCTACTTCTCAGCAGAGGTGAAAGATGACGTGAAACTGCTCCTTTTGACCAAACTTGCAGAGGGGGAGACCAGATGCACACCTGCTGCAGGAACATCCTCTGAAGTGGGACCTCCTGATATAGATGAACCTGCAGCCAAAAGGCGTAGTCTACTGTTTGCAGCTCACGACGAAATCTTGAAGGAGAACATTGAACAGGAGCAACAGCTGGCCAGCCCTTCAGCTATGCAGGTACAGAACTACCTATCTGAGGTTCCTGTCGAAAGGAGCCAGGACCCATTGGTCTACTGGAAGATCAATGAAAATTGTTTCCCTAATCTTGCTCTACTTGCCCGAACCTATCTCTCTGCCCCATGCACAAGCATTGAAAGCGAGCGCCTGTTTAGCTTGGCTGGACATGTAGTAGATGAGAAAAGAAGTAGCCTGTCTGGTGACAAAGCAGAAATGCTTTTGTTCATCAAGAAAAACCTGCCACTAATGAAAGTGACTGGAATAAGTCTGTGAGAACTAACTTACCTGTGCCAGTGTTATTTCTTATTACCCACTGACTTGAAAATGTTACACTTGTTGCATTATCTTTTTATTATTATTTTTTTTTTAAATGTAACAAGTGAAAGAGTTGAAGGAACTGAACATTTTTTTTTTGGTTAATTTTATAGTTTTAACAAAAATTGTGTAAACTTCATTTATATTTCAGAATACTACCTCATGACAAGTTAAAACAACAAGTTTGTATTGTTTCTAGGGTATTTTTCAAGGGTATGTTTTACAGTAAAATAAGATTGGTAAATTGAAGGTGCATTGTGATCTTGTAACACCTGACACTGTTGCTTATAAAAAAAAAATTGGTATCGGCCAAAATCGGAATCGGCAGTTCAGACTTTCAAAAAGTCGGTGATCGGTGATCGGCCTGAAAATTGAAATCGGTGCACCCCTAGTGGGAATATTAACATTATTGTTAGAATTTCTGCTTTTTGATTGATGGGCAGCTGTGGCTGAGTGGTTAGAGCAGTCGTTCTCCAATGCAAAAGTTGGGTGTTCGATTCCACCAGCAGTCACATGTTGAAGTGTCCTTGTGCAAGACACTGAACCCCTCGTTGCCTCCGATGTGTGTCCCATCAGTGTATGAATGTGATAAAGCTCTGATTAGTCTTTGTATAGATCTAGTAGAGAGCTGTATGAATAAATGAGAGCACAGATTGTAGTGCAAAGCACTTTGAGTATCTTGATAAGATAGAAAGGCGCTATATAAGTACAGTCCATTTGAATGATCAAAGATGTATTTTATTATTATTTTTTTTTTCTTACAAACAACAACAACAAAACTTTTTTCTTTAAAAACAGTAAGACAGTTTGGGGCTGTATATACCATCCTGAGCAGAGCTCCCAAGAAGAGATGTTGAATGATCATGTTTTAGAATCCATGAAGACGATGTCTCCCCCATTATAGCCGATCTTAGTTTTGATTTTATAAATTAGTTGTCATTTGTGAAAAGTTGGCTCCTTGTTTCTTGTCTGGATGATGTGGAGTTCTGACTCCTAACTGCTTCCTTCCCTTCTTGTGTGAAGAAGTGAGCTTTGGTTAATGACTTCATCATCAGCGTATAGAAACATCCATCTGCTGGCTGAGTCCGTAATAAACTGTTGTTACCACTCGCTAATTATGTTCCGCAAGCCTGCTTTAGCGGTAACTACAAAATCCACAGGTGTGTATGTGTGTTTGACAAATTACAGCTTGTTCCCCCCGAGGTCGTCTCCTCCCATTCTTCTTTCTTCCCTACCGTGTCCTGTTTCGCCAATAGCCTTCTTTTCTTCCCCTGGTGGTTTATTTTTATTTTTATTTTTGTTTTTTTCCAGTATCACCATCCTTTCCTCATTTTCTTTACATTCACGTCTCTGTTCTTGTTTTCATGGGAAAATGACAAAACATGTTCCAAGTTTATTGGCATGCTAATAGTTTTAGCAATGCCAAGAGCTGAGCAGTTTGCGTGTTTGTAATCTTCCAATTGCACAGTTTGTTTCATCACTCTTAGATCAGTTGCATTGCCGGATAATGAAAGGTCATTTTCTGCCATGTGTGTGTGTGTATGTGTGTGTGTGCTGTAATGGATGCTGTAAGCGGTTCTAAACAGGCCACCACTGAAGCTGTTTCAGCCTCTGGTTTGTTTTCAGTGGAAAACTCATTAGAAAACAAATAAAAATAAACAAAGCATCGAATGCGTTCAGCTCAGCTTGGTGGTCCTTTTCTGTTTGTGCACGTTTGGTACTTGAATTTGTGTCGTTGGGTTTAATAGAAACTGACTGTGTATCTTGTTATTTACAGTGTCAGTGCATATCTATTCGGCTGTTGCTCGTTTCCATCACAATTTTTGATTTGCTGCTCCTGCAGCTTTGAATGGAAAAAAATAACATACAGGTTTATTAAGAGTCATGTACTTTGCAAATTTCATGTAGCAGTATATCATATAGTGTAGATAAAACTGTCAATATATAAAAAAAGCTAAATATTTCCCCCTACACAACAATGTATTTTCTCAAAATGGATGAGAAAACACTGTCCTACTTGGAGCTTCATAACTTGAACATTCCTCACAAGAAGAGCACCAAAGTTTAAACAGGTCATGGAAAGTTGGATGTTTCGGGATTAAACAGACATTTTGATGTCTTAATGTTTTTTTGGAACAGTTTTTAAAGATGTTTCCGCAACTTCTAGTTTCTAACTTTTTCAGATACCGGTATTCTGGCAGCACGGCGGCTCTGTGGTTAGCACTGTTGCCTCACAGCAAGAAGGTCCTGGGTTCAATCCCTGGTTGGGCCTGGGGTCTTTCTGTGTGGAGTTTGCATGTTCTTCTCGTGCTTGCGTGAGTTTTCTCCAGGTACTCCGGTTTCCTCCCACAGATCAGAAACATGCATACTAGCCTGCCTTCATGCCCAGGCCTCCCTTGCAAAAGAGATCTGTGATCTCAATGGGATTTGCCTGGTTAAATAAAGGTAAAAAAAAAATAATATTCTTATTCATACACGGTTTACACTTCTTATAAGGTTTATACACTTAAAAGTGGGCGTTTTTGTCTTCTTTCACTCACTGATGTAGGTATTGTAGTTTTTTTTTTTTTTTATCCCCTCAATTTGCAGTGTATGCACGTCCAAACTCATTGACTTTCATTGGATCTAAGCTCAGACTTTTGCTCAAAACTGGAATTAAAAGATCTTTTTAACTTATCATATCTCTTAAATAAAGTGGCATGGTGGCTCAGTTGGTAGAGCTGTTACCTCTCAGCGAGAAGGTCGCCAGTTCAAATCCCAGCCTCGGACCTTTCTGGGTCATGTTGCATGTAGGCCTGTCGCGATAAACAATAAATCCATTAATCGCATGATAAATGAAAATTATCTACCTCATTTTCATTTACCAGCTTTATCGTTTCTTTATGTCTCTCTCTTTCTGAAGACACTGGATGACAAAAGGCTCAACTCCGGTGCTCTTCACTGACCCCTTCCTTTCTCTTTTCTGTAAAATCCATTTTAACTGTACAAAATTGTGTTTTTGGATCGTTAAAAGCAGCTAAGCTCAGAAGCTAAGCTAACAGGCTGACCTCGGAGAAAAAAACCTCTGTCGTGTCAAGCTTCAAAATTCACGGTTGGAACCTGTGCCTTCGTGTAAAGTTTTTCTCTGAAAAAAGAAGCTGAGAACTTAACTGATTTTTTTTAAATTAAAAGCTTTGTGTGAAAAATGCTATGCTAAAGAGCTCAAACCACCGAGTATACGCCATGTCACTATGTCAGCCCATGTCATGTCAAGGGCACTCTCTCCCATTTTTCTAAGAGACGCTGCTATTCTATACTATCCATACTATACTATATATTCTATACTATACTATATTCTATACTATCCATCCTTTAGTTCAAACAGTTTTATACTACCATGAGGTGGTCAAAAAGGTACTATATGCAAAACAAATCAACAATTCTTCTAAAATTTGACAATTAATTATTGTTAAATTTCAAACAATATTATAATTTATCACAATACTTTCTGAGACAATTAATTGCCCAGCAAAATTTGTTATCGTGACAGGCCTAATTGTATGTTCCATCCATGCTGCGTGGGTTTTCTCCAGGTACTCCGATTTCCTCCCACTGACCAAAAACATGCATGTTAGACTGATTGATAACTCTAAATTGTACCTAGGTGTGAGTGAGAGTGAGAGAGTGAATGGTTGTCTCATTTGTTCCTATGTGTCCCTGTTATGGACTTGGAACTAGGGGTGTACTGATTGCAGTTTTCTAGTCCATCACCAATCTCTAAAAGCCTGATTTGCCAATTTTGATTTTGGTCGATACCGATTTTGTTTAATAAGCGACATTGTCAGTAGGGGTGCACCAATAAATCGGCCCCAATTTCCTTAATTTTGGGAAATCAGAAATTGGCCGATACTTACATGAGAAACCGATTTTACCGATTTTTTTTTGTTTGTTTTAACAACAATTGTCTAAACTTCATTTATATTTCAGAGCACTACCTCATGGCCAGTTAAAACACGTTTGTATTGTTTCTAGAATATTGTTCAAGGGTATGTTTTTCAATAAAATAATATTGGAAAATTGAAGCTGCGTTGTGACCTTATAGCACCTGACCGTGTCGCTTATAAAACAAAATTGGTATCGGTCAAAATCGGAATCGGCTGGTCAGACTTTTTAGAAATCGGTGATCGGCCAGAAAACTGCAATTGGTGCACCCCTAATTGTCAGACGTTATAAGGTCACAATGCACCTTCAATTTTACAATGTTATTTTATTAAAAAACATATCCTTGAACAATATCCTAGAAACAATACAAACTTGTTTTCACTGGCCATGAAGTAGTGCTCTGAAATATAAATGAAGTTTAGACAATTGTTAAAACTACAAAAAAATCTGTAAATATCGTGTAAGTATCGGCCGATCTCCCAAAATAAAGGAAATCAGGGTTGATAAATCGGCTAGCCAATTTATCGGTGCACCCCTACTTGCAACCTGTCCAGCCCCGGCCTCTCACACAATGATAGCTGGATATGGGCTCTAGTGACCCCCGCTACCCGAAAAGGAAGAAGCAGGTAAAAGATAATGGATGGATGGATATTTTAAAACAAAACATTGTGAGCACATCAAATATTGACTTATGTGACAACCAGATGCTTCTGCCACTTAGTCATATTAGAAAGATTCCTGAACTCTCATAGTTTTTGCCCATTAACTGTTTGTCTAAGCTTAATTATTGCCCAAAGACGAAGGCAGAACCGTAAGAGCTTTGCGTGTGCGTGTTTGCCTACATTTGTTTGTCCATTCGGAAAATATTCCAACAACCACTGTTTGGATTTTAACAAAACTTAAAAATAAATGAAATAGTTTCATGTCGACTACCACTGAGTAACTTTTGGGGCCAGTCCAATTCCATATGGACCACCACATCCTACCAACCTTAGGAAACACAAAAACAGTTATTCTTACTTCCAAAGGTTTCAAGTCAGACATCTCATCACTTTGCTTCTTGTTATATGAACAAACATTTTCAGGTGTAACATGTGACTTAGATGTTAACAGTCTATAAGTTGGCATCAATCCATTCAAAATTATTAAAATCTGATTTTTAAAAAGTTGTTTTTATATTTTATTTTTTTACCTAAAATCAAACCCAGTCAGGCAACCCCCAAAGTTCTAATAACATGTCCTGCTTCACATGTGGTTGATAGTTTTCTCTTTTAAAATAGTTGCTAGTTAATCATTGACGTGAGAATTTGTGACTTAATTGGACCCATGAGAACAACCAGCTCAAGTTAAAATATAAAAGATCTTTATTCATGTTGGAGTTGGCTCACAGAGCAGAGTTTCTTCTGTGTGTCTGAAAATACTAAACCTATGTTTTCATGACATTTTTCCCTTTGATTTTGAACAGATGACTAAATGATGGAGGTGGAACAACCCTGCTCTCTGTTTCCACTCTGTATAATCAGAAGTTTATTTCTGAAGAAATCACCTTCTTGTACATGCTTACTCAGCTTTCATATGGAGTTAAAAGATGACTTATTAGGTTTTATACCTGAAAGCAACAAGCTAAACACTTGAGATTTTTACCTGGCTAGGGACCATTTAAATCTTTATACTAGTTATTTTTCTGAATTCTATTTTTAATGATGTCACTTCAAATTTTGTTTTAAAGTTTAATGGCCTAGCATTCCTTGAAGAAATGTATATTCCCCGCTGCCTTTCATATCAGAGTTTTAAACGAAGATTATTGTCCCCCACTATGAAGCAATGAGGAGACATTGTACATACCTGTACATGCATGTTCTGAGCATGATAACTTGAAAAATAAGTGAGGCCCTGACTTCCATTTTGGTGTGTGGCTACATCTAGGTGTAAAACATTCCTATTAAAAATTGGGTTGCCACAACAAAATTCAAAATAGCCACCACCATACATATACAGTATGCAAACCAGCCACCACTATCATTTGAGAAAACTACTTTCTAGTTTTTATATCGAGAAGGTTGTCAGTTGGAATCCTGACTAGGGGTCTTTCTGGGTGGAGTTTTCATGCTCTCTCTGTGCTGAGTGGGTTTTCTCCAGGTACTCTGGTTTCCTCCCACAGACCAAAAACATGCATGTTAGGCTGACTGGTAACTCTAAACTGTCCCTAGGTGTGAGTGAGAGACTGAATGGTTGTCTCGTTTGTCTCTGTGTCCCTGTGATGGACTGGAGACCTGTCCAGGGTGTCCCTGCGTCTCGCACATTGATGGCTGGATATGAGCACCAGTGACCCCTGTGACCCAAGAAGGAAGAAGATGATGGATGGATGAAAACAATAATTTCTTCAAATATTTGGGGGTGGCCAAAGATTAATCTATGGTGACCAAGGCCATCATTGGCCACCCCCTGGCTCCACCATTGCACCTGATAATGTATAAAATTGTTCTCTCCACTCTCCAGGATTCGTCACTCTGCGCTACCAAAGGAACCAAAAAAAATTCTGTTCTTCTACACCCGCTTGAATATTTTGCAATAAAAACATGAAGGTTTATTTGTGTTCTCTGTTCAGTTCTAGTCCAGAAAAACACTAATCTCAAAAACTACGAACATTCACTATTCAAATGCCTAAGCGACGGGGGAGATCATTGTACCGCTTGTTTTATGTTGAGAAGTGACCCGAGTTATAGGCCTTTTGTCAAACCTTGAAAAATCACATTTTGTGTGATCTCATTCAACATCACCAGCTCTGGTGCGATCAGTAAGCTTTAAGAGTATGTGTCATGCTCATCGACTACCACATCAAATCTTACTTAGCTCAATATCTGTAACATTGGCTGATCCATTTCTGATTTTGTGTTGGCTACAGTTAGAGGCGTGGCAGCCATTTTGAACTGGATTAACTCCAAATGGTAATTGTTCGTAGATGTAAATCCAATGGTTTATTTTGTGAGCGTTTTGTTAAAATCAGTTTTACATTTTATATATTTTGCTAACAAAGATGAACAAACATGCACAGACATTATGCAGCAACTATATTATTCGTCTTTTGGTGTCAGGGGATAAATATATGGAGATTAATATAATTTTAACAAGTCAAATAACCCAAACTGTTCTGTTTTTAAAACAAATGTAATCTTAAAAATAAAAATAAATTTCAAAAAAGTCTTCATTTTTGTTGTTGTCATTCAGTAAGCATGTTTGTCAGCCCCGTCCATCTGTTTGTTCCTATCCTTTTTGCCTTTCTTTCATCCTGTCATCTCTTTCTGTAATCCATAACTGAATTGATCCTCGCATCACGCTGCATCACATACTCATTGCACTCCCACTTTACTGTCTCTTAAAAACACCCTGAAGCATCTCAGCAATGCATTAACAGCACAGTCTTCTCCACGGTGTGACCTGCAGTCACCACTGTGTCAAACACACGTACACATACACGTAGTTTGTCTTTCTATCTTTACAGGGACTTTCCATTGACTTCCATTCATTTTTCATTCATATATATAGCCTAACCCTCCCCTTACACTAAACCTAACTATTACCAGTACATACCTAACCCTAAGCCATGGTATGCTCTACATTTTTGAAATGGTTATACTGTGCTTGGATAGAAACCAAAACACACCGGTTAGTACAATGTAATCGTCAGTTTATTTAGATTTTTAGCAAATTGAACATTTCACAATTTCTCTGATGCTTATGTTTCAATAAATGTACAGCTGTAAATATTATTACTTTTTCGCCTTCTGGTATTTTTTGTACCCTTATTGCTTGCTTAGTATTTCTTGTTTGTTTGTTTATTTAGCGAGTCAAATTGGTTCTTCCCATCCTGAGCATTTCATTTTAACCTTTTGTTAACCTTGCATATGACAAATAAACACAATTTTAACTTGAAATATTAAACACTTTTTACAAAATCAGTTTAGTCGCATCCAGATATTCACCGAGTACTACTATTTGTTTGCTAACACTTAGCATGATAAAAACGGCTACAAGTCGTGGGATTAGCTTACCGCCTCTGTTTAACGTCGTACAACCGTAAATGTCTGTGATAAATCCACAACGCCAAATGTTACTCCTTGGTATGCGATGAAATATGTAGTAAAGCTTGGAAAAGCCTCGAAGACACGGTTGTTTGTAGCTACTTGGCTCCTTTGCACGTCTGTGCTGAAACTACAGAAGACGCCGATTGGCTGGAATGAAAGTTCGCCTGTGATTTCATTGGTTTAATTTTTTTTACCTCTTTGGAAACTTTAGCACTTTGAGATTTTTGTTAATGAAAAGTGCGTTACAAATTAAATTCATTATTATTATTATTATTACTTCCGTTGTGCTACACAAATCACGTGACACAGATCTGTTTTGACCGGGGCGGAGGTGGGGGCGGCGTCTCTTCCTCCACTCTGCACGCAAATGCGCTGCATACTGACAGATTGTAGAGACCGCTGCGCTCGGGCTGACAGGTCATTATAAAAGTTTATTATAAAGCAGCGGGAGATAACTACCAGTAGATATTTTGCTTGGGTATTTACGCAGTTGCCCTAACTGCGCAGCACAGAGTGAACATTACGTATCATTGGGCACCTTAATTAGTTATGCGGAAATTTCAAAGCATTTTTTGTGGTTATATGCCATATATCATCATCGCGTATCACATAGACTACAGTACTGCCCTAAACCTAACCATTACCTGTACATACCTAACCCTAACCCTAAACCTAACCTATCTTCAATTTACACCTTAGTCCTAAACCTTACCCCTAACCCACCAACGACACTTGAACCTTATGGGGACCGGGTTTTGGTCCTCACAAAGAGCTGTAGGTCCTAACAATATAGTATGTGTTCAAAAATTGTCCTCACAAAGTAACATAAACAAGCACACACACACACACACACTTGCACAGTTTATTATGGAGGAATTTGATGTTTGTGGGATGTTTGGTTCAGTCTGTTTTGGAGATGCTTTTTAGGGCACAGTTGTCATGGAGACAGAGACAATTTAACTAAAAATGTCTCTGAAAGCGTTTTTAAAAAGCCATCGTCTTGGCAGCTCAACAGTATCCTTGAAGGTCTTTTTGATTTTAACGGCAAGTTTCCCTTTTTTTTAATTTTACTTTTTTTTCGTCTGAATGTCTTCCTGTTGCTGTTCCAACCGTTTTCTTCATCTCAACTCAATCACGTCTTGTGTTCAGATCGAGGACAGAGGGAAGGCTGCCCACTGCGAGAAGCTGAAAGTTGGAGATGAACTCATCAACATTAACGGGTCCGCACTTTACGGCAGCCGACAGGAAGCCCTCATCCTCATCAAGGGCTCGTACAGGATACTGAAGCTCACAGTGAGGAGGTAAACACAAAAACATCTCAAACCCTTGTGAGATAAAAGTGAAAGTCTGGAAAGGGCTAAAGAATTTGTGTTTGAGCTGCTGTTGATGGGAGTTTAGTTTTTCTCATCACATTGGCTCTCATGGAAAGTGGAAGATGAAGGAATGAAACCTTTTAATATGTTGCTGGTTGGTACAGAGAATGAAGCTGTATTTCCCCTCTCTGTACACGTTGAGTCAGTGTTTTGGCTCCAGGAGTGAAATGAACAGCAGAAACATTTCCACTCTCTGAAACAAATTCCACTTGGCATCTTAACATTTAATTAGAGGATGTGGGTTAAAACTCTGTAACCAATCTGAGGTCACTTAACAGCATTTCCACCGTTAAACTCCAAAGTTCATATTGTGATGAGCTGCACTGCAAAATACACATTTATTTAAACTGCTAAAATATGTTCAATCAATTGATAAACTGACCATGTTTTTGTTCTTCTTTCTAAGTAAAGATTGGATTTTTTTTTTTTTTGACAGCAGCTGAGCAAAAGTATATAGGTATTTAAGAAAATGTCATCTGCATAGAGTCAGCACTGTGTGCAGAATGAGATACAAGCACCAAATTTGGGATGGTTGTTCCCAAGAGTCTTCTGAACAATTCTACCTTATTGGCCATCAAAAATCCAAGATGAATAATTCATTATTATCAATCAACCTTTATTTATACAGGTAAATCCCATTGAGCCTCGAGGACTCATTTACAAGAGAGACCTGATTTCAACAAAGAAAGATGACAACAATGGACAACAGCAACAACAATAAGCAATTATAAAAACTCATACTACAGTTTTTTTTTTTTTTTTTTTTTTTTAACAAATAGGATGGCTAAAAGGAAAAAGGTAACAAAACAAAAAAACAGCTAGATTCCAAGACAAATGTATAAAACTAAAAACAGGAACATGTCTGCATTGGTCCCTGCCAGGAGTCCAACAGATTCTTAAAGCCACTTAGAGAGGTCAAGGTCGAGAGCTTCAAATCTTTTTGTAAGATATTCCAGGAAACAGGAGCGGAGTAGGAGAAGGCCCTTTTGCCTAGTTCAGTCCTCACTGAGGGAACACTGCAGGTAATAATGTCCTGAGAGCGCACTCCGTAGCTGCACTCACGCAGAGACATGTAGGAGGAGATGTATGAAGGCAGCATACTGTTTCAACAAACATTTTGTTGCTTCTGGTTCTTTATTTGACACAGTTACTAACAAAAAATCAGCCACTTCACTTAATCCATCCATCCATTTTCTTCCGCTTATCCGGGGTCGGGTTGCGGGGGTAGCAGCCTAAGTAGGGAGGCCCAGACTTCCCTCTCCCCAGCCACTTGGGCCAGCTCTTCCGGGGGAATCCCGAGGCGTTCCCAGGCCAGCCGAGAAACATAGTCCCTCCAGCGTGTCCTGGGTCTTCCTCTGGGTCTCCTTCCGGTGGGACGTGTCCGGAACGCCTCACCAGGGAGGCGTCCAGAAGGCATCCTAAACAGATGCCCAATCCACCTCAACTGGCTCCTCTCGACGTGGAGAAGCAGCGGCTCTACTCTGAGTCCCTCCCGGATGATCGAGCTTCTCACCCTATCCCTAAGGGAGAGCCCAGACACCCTGCGGAGAAAACTCATTTCGGCCGCTTGTATCCAAGATCTCATTCTTTCGGTCACAACCCAAAGCTCGTGACCATAGATGAGGGTAGGAACGTAGATTGATCGGTAAATTGAGAGCTTCTCCTTTTGACTCAGCTCTCTCTTCACCACGACAGACCTGTACAGCGCCTGCTTCACTGCTGATGCTGCACCTATCCGCCTATCGATCTCATGCTCCATTTTTCCCTCATTCATGAACAAGACCCCAAGATACTTATTAAACTCCTCCACTTGGGGTAGGACCTCCTCCCTGACCCGGAGAGGGCTCTCTACCCTTTTCCGGTTCAAGACCATGGCCTCGGATTTGGAGGAACTGATCTTCATCCCGGCCGCGTCACATTCGGCTGCGAACTGCTCCTGCGAAAGCTGTAGATCATGATCTAATGAAGCCAATAAGACCACATCATCTGCAAAAAGCAGAGACGCAATCCTAAGGCCACCAAAACAGATCCCCTCAACACCTTGGCTGCTCCTAGAAATTCTGTCCATAAAAGTTATGAACAGAATCAGTGACAAAGGGCAACCTTGGTGGAGTCCAACTCTCACCGGGAACAAGCCCGACTTACTGCCGGCGATGCGGACCAGGCTCTGACACCGGTCATACAGGGACCTAACAGCCCGTATCAAAGGGCCCGGTACCCCATACTCCCAGAGTACCCCCCACAGGGTTCCCCGAGGGACGTGGTCGAACGCCTTCTCCAAGTCCACAAAGCACATGTAGACCAGTTGGGCAAACTCCCACGCACCCTCCAGGACCCTGCTGAGAGTGTAGAGTGAATTATTATAATTACATTATTATTATTATGTATTGGGGAGACTGTGGCTTAGTGGTTAGAGCAGTCATCCTCCAATGCAAAAGTTGAGTGTTAGATTTCACCAGCAGTCACATGCTGAAGTGTCCCTGTGCAAGACACTGAACCCCTCATTGCCTCCAATGTGTGTCCCATTGGTGTATGAATGTGATAAAGCATTGATTTAGTCTCTGTATAGATCTAGTAGAGCGCAGTATGAGTGGGTAAATGAGGGCACAGATTGTGTTGTAACGAGCTTTGAGTATCTTGATCAGACAGAAAGGTGCTATATAAATGCAGTCCATTTACCGTATTATTATTAATTTACTAATATGTGTTTCTTGCATAGTACAAAGCTACTGTCAAAAGAAAGCATATATGGTATGGTATGGTATAAAGTTTATTCATTTTAAAAAAGTACAAAACAATTCCATAACGATATAAAAACAGATACAAGAGATTTAAAATGAAAGGCAGCAGAAAGAAGAAAAAATCTTATTATATCTGCCCCTTTTTTCAAACAATTAGTTCAGTCATAATTTTCAAGTAACAGAACAAAATGAATAACTCTTTCTAATTTTTCTAATTCTAATACAAAAAAACACACTAAGCTACTTCATATATATTTTTTCAACAATTCAGCTTTGATCTTTTTCTTAAATGTACACATTGACTTGACATTTTTTACATCACTCTCTAGACCATTCCACAATCCAACTCCTTGGATTGAGGTAGACCTTCCCTTCAGACTAGTTCTGAATTTTGGTTTGACAAATATCTCTATCCCTTTTAGATTGTAACAACTTTGTCTTTTAACAAAATTTCTTTGGATATTTAATGGTAATGTGTTATTTTAAGCCCTATACATAACTGATAAAATACTATAATCTACCAAATCATGTAACTTTAATAACTTCAGTTGATAAAATAATGTGTTTAATGGGTGACTGTAATGCTTTCTGGTGATGATTCTTACAGCTCTTTTCTGTAAAATAAAAATAGGTTTTGTAAATGTTTTACACGCTTTCCCCCAAACATCAGTTCAATAGATTAAATGTGGAACAATGATTGTGTTCTGATGCATGCTCAATAATCCAGCTAGAAAAATCTAAAAAAGTTAAATCTGGTCCTCTGGACATTCAAAAAAATAAAACAAAGCAAATCAACAAAAAAATGTAGAAACGTTTCGTCTCTCATCCGAGAGACTTCCTCAGTCTGAGGAGCTGTATTCA
>NC_056498.1:17803354-17808293 GCF_014905685.2 Nematolebias whitei
TATATATATGAATTTATCTTAAAAATATCAAGATATTAATTTTTGTCCATATTGCCCAGCCTTAGCTGAGAGCCATTAAGTAGTTGAAACCCTCTTCAACATCAGCAGCTTTTTCTTTGATGATGTCTATTCTATTAATTTTGAACTAGAAACACTAAATTAAGTAAAACAAAGAAGTTTGTCTCCTAAACTGTCAGTAACGCAAATAATAATGGAAAGACAGAACACCGCTTGGTTCAGAGTAAAGTGTTGGGCGTAGGAAATAAAAAAAGTATACAGGGTAGAATGATTAAAAATTCAACCCAATTTCTTTAAGCAGACAGTTTTTTTTGCCTACCTTTGAGAGAAATCGAACAACAAAGGTCTAATACTCAGAGCTCCCACTGGTAACTGTGTGCTCCTGAATGAATAAGAAAAGTAATGTTTATGTTGGCTTGCCTGCCTTTAATGTGTTTGGAAATGAGATAATAAAAAGCAGCGCCACTGCACCTCCACCATACGCACAAAACACCAGGTCATGCCTTTTCACATTTCTTATAAAAACTCTCTAAGGAAATATGGACCTCCATTCATTCCCACGCCATCGTCGGTCCAACAATCCCCTTGTGCTTCTAAACGAGGTGGTAACAAGTTCTGGCTTTTGATTAAGGGGTCTTTTCCACTGTTAAACATATACATGAAGAGCCAAGTGTGTAAATGTGAGCATTTCATCAACTCTGCTGTGTGTGTGCCGTCTGGCAGGAGACGCCTACAGTATTTTCCAAAGGTTTTCTTCTTTCTACAGTCGTGACAGAAACCAGACTGGTGAATGTAGTGAATGATTGGCAGAAAGTCTGGGTCAAAGTGCAGCCGAGTTCTGCTAAGCTGCGACTGGCTGTTAATGCTGGTAGCTGGTCAAGCCAAGTGTGTTTGATTTATGTGTGGGACTCAAAAAAGGAGCTCTTATGTTAAATAATGTAAAGTTTCTTTATGGGTGCAGTTGTCTCTAAAAGCCAAAGCACCTCTCCCACACCGGCAGCAGCTGGCTCTGTGCCATGCTTTCCAGCGATATTCCTCGATCCTGTTTCAGGATACGTGCAAGTTTCAGTCAGTTGAATTTAGGACTTTTACAGATCTTTTAAAGACCATTACAACTCAAATTTAAGGCCTCCATGAATAAGACAAAATGCACAGTAAAACTGCTAGGTTATTTTGAGAACTTGGTTGCTGGGTAAAAGCTGTTGGGTCAGAGGCTGGACTGGTTTGACCAAATACATGTATTAGGTCAAAGGTTTTGACTCAGTAGTTGTGTCAGTGATGAGTCATGCCTGTTGGGCAAATAAATTTTAGTCCAGAAGTTGACTAATTTGAACCTGATTAGACCAAAGGGAAGGGAAGTCTGAGATTGCATCATTGTAGGTTTCCATACAATGGCAAACTTAGTTCTCTGCATTTAACCCATCACACCTGAGATACACCCAGGTGAAGCAGTGGGCAGCTATGTAGGCGCCCTGGGAGCAATTAGGGATTAGGTGTCGTGCTCAGACACCACGACATGTAGGAATGGCTGGAAGTCGAACCGCAACTTTCTGGTCCCGAGTCGGCTGCCCTGCCTCTACCCCATCTCAACCCCCTAGGATGTAATAAGTACAAGTATGACAGTAAAAAATGTGTATAAGGAACCAACCACTTTAGATGTTAGCTAGCTGATGCCAATAGCTGTTATACCTACCTAGCTAAAATGCATAACCCAAGTTGTAATGATCTAATAAGGCACATTTAGAGTTTTCAGACATTGGACGTTTTCGTAGATCTAATTCAACGAACTTGCCTTTTTAACCCAATTTTTGTTTGAAAAACTTAACCCAGTATGCATCAAACTTATAACCCAACCTGACTGAGGTAAAGCTAACAGGTTGGCCCAGCGCTGGGTAACAAACTGAGTTGTATTAAACCTGGCAGTCTTTTCATTAACTTTTTAATGCCATTCATTCTTATTCAATTTCAATCCAACTTATTAAAAAAAATCTACAACAAATCAGTTTTAGCAGCAGAACAACCAGATTTCTTTTTATTTTCTTAAATCCCTCCCCCAGAGAAGATGCAACCAATTTGTAAAAATGACTAAGGTGCCGAGGTGCCAGTGGACATTAACACAACTCAAGCAACCAAACATGCAAACGCCAGGAAAAGACCAGATTCCCAGAATGACACGTTCAGTGTCCAGCAAACTCTTTTGTCTTTTGATGTTCCATGTCAAGGCCTTTTTTGTTGTTGTTGTTGAGAAAATCTACTCTAAATCACCAAAAAAAGGGAGGAAGTTGCGTCCTTAAATGTCCTGTCATTACCCCAGTGCGACAACTTAATTTGAAAGACGTTCAAGTTTTTAGGCTTTGACTTAATTAAACATGCATGAGCACAGAACAAAATGAAGTCCATACATTTTGTAATAAATTGACTGAATGCAAAACGAGAACAATTGTTAAGAGGCTGCTTAGCTGCACACTAAATGTTTTTTTATGTATCATCCTTGTCCACTCACTCCCACTCCTCAACCCCCCCCCCCCCACACACACACACACACACACACATACACACAAACTGGGAAAGCCCCTTAAAGTGAGGCATATGGTACATACCAGACACTGACACGCAGAATGATTGTGGGTGAGATTCTCATCATAACCCATAACATTCCTTAAGGCTATTTTCTGCCTGTCCGTTGGTCTGTCAGCGTGAATCTCTATGAAAGTGCAATACAAACTGCTGTGTACACTAAACATGCATTAGACAGGAGTCTGCCTGCTGCAGAATAAGGAGCAGAACTCCCCCGACAGGTTCAGAGAGCTGGACGCCTGACCGGGTTTCAGACACGGCATAAGATGCGTCTCTGCCAAGCAGCTGTCTAAAGCTGTCCAAGATGACAAAGAAACAGTTGTTGAACCAATAAACTCTTCCACACTGGTTACATACAGGTCTTACTCAAGATGGAGTTAGAGCACAAAAACAGAAGGGTCCAGAGTTTACCAACATTTGAAAGACAAGATGTCCTCTGTAAATCCTTTAGCCCTCCTCCACACACACAGAATGATGACTCTTGCCATGACGGAACGTAGATGGTCTTTGTAGAGTCTACGAGGTCTTCAGGAGTGTCTTACCATCTCTGTTAAATGTTAGTTTTTTGAGTATGAACCAGGCTATTAAAGTGAAGTTGTGGTGGTTTATCATCATGGCAGCAGTGTATCCATGGAATCAAGGTCCATTAGTATGCCCTGGTTATCAGAATATGAAACAGCACTGACCATGCCAGCCTAATGCCTAATGGTTGTGACACAATCATGGAAAGCATGTAGCAAAGTCGTGACACCTGTAGTGATAGTGTTGTTTGCTTGGCATGCTCAAACTTGATAACTGATGGTATGATATAGTGCTAGGGTGGGATGCAGCAGAGTGTATCAAGGTCCCATAAAATCATAGGGAAAATCCTATTTGGAGAGTACTTTAAGCGTAGTTTCCTTCAAACTGAAGCCAGTTTTCCAAATTTGCCATGGTTCAGTCACATTTTAACAAGTCGCGGAGAGCCTAACGAGGTCGTCATCTAGAGTGAAAAGACAAAAGTAAAGAAAACTTGATCCAAAAGCACACCGAGCCCTGACCTTCAGTAAAGGAAGAACAAAGGCTGTTTTCCAAGCATCTAGAATGGAGTTTTGTCTTATGAACAGGTTAAAGATGTGGGTCACAGGGACTGTGATGATATGAGCAGCCCGCCTTGAGAAATAAGGTGGGAGTTCATCTGGTCCTGCAGATTTTTTAGGATCAAGATATTTTTAAAAGAAATGTCTACAAAATAAACAATTTACATATATTAAATAACACGGATGCAAGAAATTGGATTTTTGGACGATATCTGATAAGCCGATATGTTAAAACTTATTCGTCCGATATCCGATGCTGATACCGATATTTTTTATACGTTCCTTTGTCAGAATATATTCCTCTTATTTAGGCTTATTTGCTACAAAAATTGTGCAACAGCTGTAAGAGCTGGTGACATATATTCAGTAATAGCCATATGATATGTATAGCACTTTGACTTATATTAAATGAAAAGTGTTAAATGTTATTAGCATTAGTCACCTGTGATGCTGTCTCACTTGTGGAGGCTTGTTCCAGGTTCCTAGCTGCAGTGTGTGATCTTCTGCACTCCTGTGCATGAAGGACAGCCTTTGTAAGTTTAAAGTTTTTGTCTATCCATTGTGCTGTAAGACTAATCATGCTAACGGGGCTAACACGATGTCCAAATGTCTGTGGTAAAACTCACCCAACAAGTCATGCTATCGGCTATTAGCTTCTAAATGACGGCTTGTAACTGGGTAACGTTGCATCTAGGGATGCACCAATCCACTTTTCTTTTTACTTCCGATCCCGATACCTAAATCTAAATGTCGGCCGATACCGATCCAGTTTCGATATCATCATCATTATAGATTTTATATGAGGTTGTAATAATCTCCTCTCAAGTACAATTTATACAAATATATGCATGCATGTCCAAAAAGGCAACTTGACGCAAGTTTTATTAATGTTGGATAAGTTTTAAAGTCATAATTAAAATCTGCTAACACTAAACATGTTTCTTTTTATTCCTAGCTTTAAAATGGATATTAAAGTGATTAATTTAAGTGATTGTTTAAAGTTATTTTATATTTTTTTAAATAAGGGGCAGATATAACATTTTTCTTCTTTCTGCACTCTTTTCATTCAGTGTTTTCTTTTTGATGAATTTGTTTTGTTTCTTTTAAATTAATTAATAAATAAATAAAATGTTAAATGGCTTTAAACATCTGCTAAGTTCATGGCATAAACCAACAGACATGTTCCTGTTTTTAGTTATTTACATCACTTTATAATGTAGCTGTTTTTTTTTTTTTTTTTTTTTTTTTTTTTTTTTTTTTTTTTT
>NC_056498.1:17808393-17825260 GCF_014905685.2 Nematolebias whitei
TTTTTTTTTTTTTTTTTTTTTTTTTTTTTTTTTATATATAATATTCTTGTAATTTTCAAATCATGTTTTTTTATGATTGTCTACTGTTGTACTGATAAATATCTCCTGGAGGGTAAACTATATCTTGACTGCAAGTATCAAGCTGCGAAATCCTTAATTTTCTACAACTGATAGTGGTTGGTCATGAATCACGATGAAGTTTAGCAACTTCTCTGTAAACATTTGAGCTCCATGGTTTCAGCGATGTCTTCTTCTTGTTCAGTCCGAAGCAGGCAGCCTGATTTCGGTCAGCCGCGCTCAGTCTGTCCCTCCTCAGAGACGGGCAGATTTAGCGGGGCAGATTGGACGCAGCTGGCCGGGATCAAGTCACCTGTTGTGGGTTCAGCAAGAGCAGCGCCTCGCTGAAGCCCCGGAGCTCAAATGTCCAACGTAAAACTAACTTTACTGCAGTTTAATGTGGTGCTATGGCTCTGCAGACACTGCACGTTGCTGTCTTGTTTTGTGTTTCTAGTGTAAAATATTTCTACACAGCGACATGTTTAGATGAAAAGTTGGTTAGCTGTTAGCCACAGCGCTGCTAACTCTGTCCTCACGTTGTAGCTGGCTTCAAACTATGAAACAGATTTCCTGAATGTGAGGCGGGTCTTATTACTCTGAGCTCATGAGACACGCCGCCGTTCAGGAAATCCATTCCATAGTTTGAACCCAACATGCCTCATGGATCGGAAATCTCAGCAGGTTGGATCGGAAAAATCCGATACGTAAATTATGCTGGTATTGGAGGCCAATACCGGATTGGCTGGGATCGGCCCCATCCCTAGTTATGTCGGAAAAATATCTGACTGCGGACGATGTAGCGAGGCTCAATGTAGTCAGTAAATCTTTGGAATCCGACATCCTCACCAACAAAAAGTACAACTTCCATCCCGCTGACATTTTGAATTTTCCTCTCCGCCGTGAGATCGGTAGGCGCACGTGACGTCATCGTGATGCGCTGCCGCTGCAACGTCATCACTTTGTGCTGCAACTTCATCATGTTGTGCTGCTGCTGCAGGCAAAAACAGCACCTTTTATATCAGCGAGTTATTTTAATGGAATGGCCGATGTCCGATATTGAAATTTAATGCTAACATCAGCCGATACCAATACCATGCCGATAATATCGTGCATCCCTATTAAATAATAATCCTCAGCTGCAATGCCTTCACGACGTTAGTAAGTGTGTGTGAAGCAGCCGTGAGGGGCTGTTTGTGTTCAGTGAGGCAGCAGGAGGGGCTGCGTGAAGTTTGCTGCGCAGACGGTTAGAAAAAGAACTACATGGATTTTCAAGTCTTACAGTAGTTATGTTTACATGGACATAAGTAATCGGATTAAACGGCCATTTGGAATCAAAATGCGTCATGAAAACACCTCATTCGGATTATTTTGAGCGGATTCAACTCGATTCGAATAATCCGAACGAGAGGGGTGGTTTATGCCAATTCATAATCCGGTGTGCTTATAAACACTTAATCTGATCATTTTATTCCGATTGTGGAAAACTGACCTGACCTCGCACATGCAACCTATGTCTGCTTCACGTATTTCCGCCTGGCTAATGCTAATATGTCGGGGAAGCTAAACTGGTCGGTGAGTGATACAACATTCCTACTACATACTTTGAAAGAGCTCAAAATTATTTGTATTGCCTGTAACTCAATCAGGGAGTGGGTGAGGGGCTGGGCTAAAGGGAGAGGAGGGGTTGCGTGGGAGAAAGAGAAGACAGCAGGCGAATTTTCAAGTATAACACAATATTGTTTATATCGATATAGTCTCATCTTGTATCGCAAATGAAATTATCTCGATATTTTTAAAATATCGAGATATCGCTCAGCCCTACTCTCAACCCTTAAAAAGTGAAGGCTTATAAGAGGAAAATAACAAAAGGGATTTAAATGCTTATTGAAACAAGAAGCACAAAAAATACATTAAAGAAAAGCACAGAAATGGTTTTTATTTGCAACACTATTCTCTGGCTGTAAACTATTTTTAAGCACTCAGTTTTAGCGCACTTTCTTTGTCCTTGCTGGCTCTTTTTTTTAATACTATGGTAATAATGCCAAACACTAAAAACCTTATCAATTACAGTCTACATTTGAAGTTGGTTTATGTATTTTTGACTGCAACCATGTAGCAATAAAGAGCTACTACAGATATACTTGTTTGAGAAGCTCTGGATCACAGAAACACAACAAAAACGCCACCATGCCGGCCTTCGGATTGACGAGCCGACAACTTGTTCCAAGTCCAAAGTGGATTGTTTCATCTTGAAACAACTCCAGTCTTCAAAATTTTATAGTGATTCACGTAAATGTTAGTTTATAAACCTTTACATTTCTATCAGTTTCACAGTTATGTACACAGAATTCAGTTTTGTTTTTAAAATTGCAACCAGCAGCAAATAGCGTTCACGTGAACATCATGAAATTCTTTAGATTGGCCGTCTTAAAACAACTCCTATCTACATTACAGTACACTAGCCATGAGCTTGTCAATCCAGTCATAAGTTTCTCCAGATTGAGGCAGTTCAAAGAGCTATCAGCAACAACTTTTTCTTTCTTTTAGCTGCTCCCTTTCTCAGGGGTCGCCACAGCTGGCAAACTCGCATAATGGTATGGCAGTATTGTTTTAATGTTGGACGCCCTACCTGATGCAACCACCGATCACCCAGCTACCACAGCACGTGTGTAGAGCAGAGGGCTGCTATCAAGGACACACGGGGGAACACATGGGGTTGGGGTTAAGGGCCTAGCTCAAGGGCCCACAGTGGGGCAAATGAAGGTGGAGGCAGATGTGGATGCTCCACCTTTCCCACCATAATTTTATTGTAATGGTCAGGGGATTCAAACCGGCGACCTCCTAATCACAGGTTCCCCACTTAACTTTCTACAACGTAATATGTTCATTTTCAGTATTCTGTCCACAGAACCTCGATTCAAAAGCTCTGAACTATCCCTTTAAGTGAAGCTGTAGCTCAGCTGCGGCTTGTTGGTACAGTAATCCCCCATTTATTGTGGGTGTTCGGTTCAAACCACCCATCCCCCCGCAATAAGTGAAAATCTGTGAAGTAGGGACGTTATATTTATTTTAGTATTTATATATATTTAAGGCTTTAGAAACTCTTCCCACACTCTTGCAATGTTCTAAACTCTTAAACCTACATCATTTAACAACATACATACGTAGCTACTAAATTTTACTCACCAGCTCTGCAGAACAGGAGCGGTTCTCGGTCCAGTCCGACTCTGTTCTAGTCTGACTCAGTTCAGTTTCTGCAGATGTAACCTGCAGCAACAAAGCCCACAATCAATTTTGAAACTCTTAAACCTACTAATTTTAACAACATACTTCTATGTACAGTAGCTTCTAAGTTTTACTTACCAGCGCATCCCCGCTCGGAGGTCCTCACCGGCCGGTTGAAAGACATGAAAAAAGTGCCGGTGTGCTCCAGATAGACCCCTGTAGCTTCAGGTGTGTATCCGTCCCTGCTCAGAGGTCCACGTGGGCGGGTTACCAGCTCTCAAGATTCACCAATGGGTCTGGAGGTCCAGTTCTGGTCCAGTTCGGTGGGTTCCATGCAGCTTCTCTGCATGCGCTGGGCATGGAAGTCACTGTAATAAGCGCCAAGCTTTTTCCAATCAGATCAAAACTTTCCCTCTGCATATTTCAGCAGAAGGCAACGCGGCTTCTGGGTGGGGCCCTGTTGGCTTCTGGGAAATGTGGTCGTTATGAGCGGGGATACAGTGGTATTGAGAGAAAACTACAAATGGCGGCCTGTCCGAAGTAGTATTTTATTATTTCTTTAACTTTTGACTATACAGTATCTCGTATTGTCCGAGTCACGTGATATTAAAGTTGACAATCATGTGTCCTGTACTAATTTTTTACTTGTACTTAAACAAACCGAGATAGAGCAAGTCCACGAGTCAAACAGCGAAATAGAGAGGGACTAATGTATTCACAAAATAAATGTGGCTCTTAGAGTTTTTTGTTTGTGTACAGGTTATTTAAATAAAAACAATATAAGAACATGTCAGGTTTATTTTTTACAAGAAAGTTAAAGATATATATTTTTTCACTTTCTCGAGATTAGATTATGTACATAAAATACTTTCTGTGCTCAGAAATGTTGTAGCAAGTTGTTTTATACTGATGATGGTAAATGAAAAAACCCCAACAGTTTTCTTGTTTAACTGACGCTTTAATTTGATCACTCTGTTGCTCACTCTATATGATACAAAAGACAAATTACCTTTTTTTTTAGACTTTTTCATAGTGGTTAAAAACAAAGTTCTGTGTTTAGATGCTTTTCTGTTTCTCACCAGTAGGGGGCCTCGTGGGTAGATGTTCTGTTCTTGTTCTCTTCACTTTTCAGCCCAGTCTATAATGCTGGCCTCCTTTTTAGCAGTTATTCATCCACTTTACATGGTTCTACATGTGCATGGTTATTCATTTCATTAAGGTTTAGGAGTTACGGTAATGTAAAACTGTAAATGGGAGCAGCACCATGGACTTTCATGTACTCTCTGGGCTCGTCTTGAACATGTCAGGAAATTATTCACCACTAGGCTTCCCTGAACTGTGTTATTATTATTTTTTTTTTATGCAAGCTTCTGAATAAATAGCCTTTTCAGCTCATGGAGCAGGCAGGGGAAAGTGGATTTAATTATATGATGTAAATGCAGAGAAAGGAAATGTGGAGTTGGCGCGGAGAGATGATTGGGGAAAATGGGGCTTTTGTGTAACATTTCTACTCAAATCAGATGGTGATCTGTGACTCGGAGGCTGATTTTTGATTTATGAAAGGGGTCATTGTGTCTGATAAGTCTTCATTACATTGTTTGTCATCGGCCAGAATAACGTTCAAACTCTTCACTGTAGTTTGCACTCTCTAAATCACATCAAGTTTGTTTTTTATTAGCTGAAGCATTCTTCGCAGTATTGTTCAGACTTTAAGGCCCTGTACACACGTAGCCGGATATCAGGAAAACCGAATAGTTTATCATGCGGTGTGGCCTTTCATCCACACGTGAACTCCGGTTGATGTAACTATAAACGAATAATAACAAAAACTCCGACCAAAGTGGAGATTTGAGAAATCTCCTCTTTCGGGTTTGCGTGTGGACTTTCGGAACCGGAGATATGCGCATTATGTCTGCGACAGATGGTGCAGCGCGGCGCTGACGTCACATGTGCGACAATTGTTTTTGTTTGCCCATTCATTCGGAGGGAAAATGACTGCGTTTAGGGAAGTACTAATTGTAACGCTGGTTCAGGCAATTTTTGCTTGCTTGTTTTTACAAGCACAACTGCTCCAACAGATGGAATTACAAAGGAGAAAAAGCGTTTGGCGTTCAGCTCTTTTACAGCAACTATCCCTACCGATACGGAGGCACAATACCGCCATTCAGCGTCGCCGTCGCCGGTTTTGGATCAGACCTGGACGCACTGCTGGCTGGTGGGAAAACTTTGAGAAGGAAATTGTTCTCCCACAGGAATGGCGTGAGAACTTCAGAATGTCACGGTCGTCATTACTGTCGCTCTCGGAGTTACTCCTTCCTTACATTCAAGGGAAGAGTACTGTAATGCGATCTCCAGTCTGTGTGGTCAAAAAAGTTGCATGCACGCTATATTATTTGGCTGACGAGGGAAGACTGCGTAAAACGGCCAATGCATTTGGCTTATCAAGACAAGTAGTCTCAAACATAATTAGAGAGGTGTGTAAGGCTATAACTGTGTACTTGGGACCATCTTACATAAAAATGCCAACAACAGAGACTGCTGTGCGTGCACTTGTTGAGGGATTTGAGCAGGCTTATGGTCTCCCTCAGTGCCTTGGAGCTGTGGATGGGACTCATGTGGAGATAAAGCAGCCATCAGCTAATTCTACAGAGTACCTAAATAGGAAGGGGAGGTTTTCTCTTAACATACAAGCCACCTGTGATTACAAGTACAGCTTTATTGATGTAGTTGTGAAATGGCCAGGGAGTGTGCATGATGCCAGAGTTTTTGCTAACTCCACAATAAACACAAATCTGAAAAACATGAAGATTCCCCCCTGTCCAAGACAAATTGTGGAGAACGAAGACGCTATACCCATTTACATACTGGGTGACCCTGCATACCCACTTCTACCTTACCTGATGAAAGAATATGCTAACGGAGGAAGCAATGTTCAGGAGCAGTACTTTGGACTTTCGTTGTGCCGAGCTAGAATGGTGATTGAATGTGCATTTGGAAGACTAAAAGCCCGATTTGGAGCCCTGAGGAGAGCCATGGACATCAATATGAATGATCTTCCATTTGTTATATATGCATGTTTTGTGTTGCACAATTTTTGTGAGGCATCAAAAGACACTGTGGATGAAAACAGAATAACTGAAGCTATTCAACATGACAGGAACAATCAACCGGACACACAGCCAGTGGTCAGAGGAGACAGCTTGGCAGCAGAAGGAAAGCGGGTCAGGAGAGTCCTCACTCAGTGTCTGGATCCATAAACACAAAAACCTGTGAACTATTTAGCAGACTGCGTTGTTTTTTCATAAAAAAACGTTATAGTTAGCACCATGTATGTTAGAGAATTTTTAAATTGTTTTGTGCAATGTTATTGCATTTCATTCTATTAATGCATGAAAAGCTACCACCCAGGATTTAGATACATTATATAATAGTTTGTAGCTCATTAGACAGACTTTTAAGTTAAATGATTTTACTTTTCTCTCTTAAAATTGGACCTGTAGTGTATTAAATAGTGCTGCCAATACTTTCTGATGAACATGACTGTATTTGTAACTGATAAATGTCATATTCACAAAAATTCACATAAAGAAACTTGCTTTTAAAATGTTTGTCAATTTATTCAAACGAACACACTTAACATGTTCTTATTTTGTGTTTCATTTATGAACAGATCAGATTATAACAGATCTACAACAGATAAAGCTTTTTAAACATGGGAGAAAAGCAGCACAGTTACTGTACACTTTTAAATCAGTGATGCCCAAGTCCATAACTTGGGAGCTACCACAGGTACATTTCAGCTGCATTTTCTTCAACAAACCAGTATGAAATAGCTGATTTCAATCATCAGTATGTATTTGATAGTGGTGTTTTGGAGAAATAAATACATCTAAGTAGCAGTAGCTCCCAAGGACTGGACTAGATCACCACTCTTATAAAGATTCACGTAACAAAAATGTAAATAGTTAAAGTATTGTGCAATTGCTACATTTTAAGCTTTTCACAGTATGTATAAAAAGATAGCAAACAGAAAAAAAAAACACTGTCAGAGTAAATAACACTGTGATTAACAACCTGACATGTGTGCAACCTTGTGCAAAAGTGGAACTTGTATATACTTAACTGTACCAGACTTGTTTCGATGTATAAAACAGTACTCTACTGGTCACTAAAAAGGGCCTGACTGAATGAAAATTGGTCAGTGGCTTCAGCAGGTGTGTGGAACACAGCTTCAGTGTTCATAGTGTTTCCTGGTCTTGTGTTTTGACGTGTTCTGTCAGAAGTGGAGTTGTTTGGGTATGGGTAATTTGCTGAGTTTTGGTGGACAGAATGGTGGGCCATTGTGTGCGAATACATCGGACCTCTTGGCTCATATGGCATGTAGTGTGGTGGTTGTGCAGGTGCATGAATGACCTGTTTCAGAAGAGAAAACCCATCAACAATCGATGTGGTAAGTCTTTCCAGTGTATTGGACATTTTTGAATAGTTTTCGGATGCTTTTTGTTCTGATGTCTCAATGATTTCCACCAGTCTCTTTTTCACACGCTGGTCTTCCTCAAGAGCATTCAGCCACTGGGTCTCAGCAGGCAGCTTTCTCCTCAGACGGTCGTGTCTGTGTCCTTTTAGTTTTGCCTTCAAAAGAGAAATGAAAATCATCACAATTAAACATAAAAAAGTAAACCTGGATCATGTTGATGTTGTACTTTTCACATCACTTCTACATAACAATATGTAATAACAGCGTATCCAATGTTTGCTATATGTCTTAAAGTGTATTTTGTACCCACCACCCCATCAAACTAATGAATATGTAGGCCTAACATAATATGAGATGAGTAAGAGCATGATGGTGTCATTTCTTTTTTGCAATAATAATAAAAATAAATCAGCAACCCGTACACAGTAAAATATAAAAAACATCACATTCCAGCCTCCACTACACACCTCAACTCTTGCATAATTTTTAACACACATATTGCCTTAACTGTATTTTTAATAGCAACACAATTCAACAAACCTGTTCCGTGAATTATAGTACATCCAACAGATGAACATTTACAGCAAAAGTACTTTTATTTATGAGGAATGGACAGAAAAATATACGTACATCAAGCAGGTCTCTCCTCTCCTTTGAAGTAGGACCCACACTGCTTTCATTATCAGACCCTGTGTCTGCTACATCCATGGTAGTGGAGGAAGAAGATGTGGATGGTGAGGGTAGGGTCCGAGAATGATCCAGGTCAGCTGTTTCACTACCGGAGGATATGGTAGTACTAGCTGGAGAGCCACCCCAGATTTGTTCGCACAGTTCGAAGTACAGAAGAACCACTCGACCGTGTCCACTCCTGCGTCCTGTATCAACAGCATGGCGATATTTACCTCGGACTGCTTTCATTTTTGTTGTTAAATTCCCGCGCGTGATGTCGGCATGTGAATGGGGAAACTCGTCGGAGGACTCCGTTGGGTAATGCTCTAAAAAAAGCGCTAAAATATCAACATACTTGTTCTGACAGGATTCCCAGTCGACATTTTCCTGAGTTTTATTAACTTTGTACTCCAACACGGTATTTAATAGTAGTTCAACCTCGCGGTCTGTCCACACAAACGAACCTCCAGGCGCCATGATTCAATACTAACAGGAAGTTGTGGTTGCTTTGAAGGGTTGTGATTGGCTGATATACGTTTCACCTTTGCACTACACTGCCTCCTATGGGTTGGGCATATTCTTTACAACGCTCTGTGGTGAACATCACCGGGTTCATGTAGACGATCATTTTCTCTATCCGAACATGTATGTACGGCGATATTTTTTTGCGCGGATATTCGTTTTTTCAAACACCAGGCTACGTGTGTACAGGGCCTAAATAAAATGCATGTAGTTCTCTCTTGCTGCATTGTTTTGTTCTGCTCAGAGGAGAACCGGACAAAGGAAGGCCCGCAGGCTAAATTTGGCTAACCGCAGGAATTTACTGGCCTGCCCGGCAGTTCAGTGCAGGGTGAGACAGGACTGTGTTTAGGTCTGTTTTAGGTTTTATTTCAGGAGTGATTCTTTATAGATGTTAACAAGCCCACTGAGGAGGAAAGAGGAGCCTCACTGCTGTTAACCAGGGCTGTATTGTTCTTTTAAAGCAGCACATTTTTTTATAGAATGCAGTCAAACTTGACAAAAAAAGAAAATAGTTTTATTTAGAGCTAAAATATGCAGCAGTAAATAAATAAATTGTAGGAAAAAAAGAGCTGTACAAAGTAATTCATTTAAAGCAATAGTTCAGATCTTTTAAAGTGGAGCTGTATGGAATGGTTATGAACAGATAATGTTTTACCTGTTCTAGATAGCTCTTTGAGCGGATTAAAGTTCTCTGTCGATGCAACGGATTTCTGTCATTTTGAGCGTGGCCAGGACGATTTCTGTCATCTGTAAAAAGGAGGAATAAAACTTGTTTTGTTGTGTTTTTAATGATATCCAATCTAATAATGATACAGGAATTCAACTGACGATGCTTTCGACCAATAAACAGAACCAGAGCCACAGTTTCAGCCAATGGAGCAGAAGCAGGGTGGGGCGTGCTGTCTGATGCACGGCGGGTGTGAGCAGCAGAGAGAAACCAAGGAGCACTGCAGCCGGGGGAGATAGCAGAACTGATACACCATCACACCCCTCCTCCTGCTCCACGCCTTGACCTCCCAGAACTTTTGTTTTTAAAATGTTTCTTAGCATTAAATTTAAATGTGTTTGGAGCATCATCATCGTACAGATGTGCGCATCTTGCGCGTGACACAGAACTCCGAGAGAGAGAGAGGAAGGGAGGGAGAGGAGGAGAGAGAGAGACTGAGAGAGATGCATCGCCATGGGAGCGAGCAGCCTGTTGAGTTTCTCTCGCAGTGAGAGAGGCTGCTTCTGCTGCTTTAGTTTTTCTAAATAAATATTAATGCTAAAACATGATTATCATATTTTCCGCCGTAAACGTTGCGCCGCCCTATAAGTCGCATCAGTCCAAGTATATCTAATAAAGTGGAAAAATCCATAAATATGTTGCTTCACCATATACGTCGCCTCTATTATGCGTCACCGCTGACAACCCGGAAATGTGGGCCGGTGTTGTGCCTTAAAAATCAATTGGCTGCCTAAAGGCAGCTGCGGGAGCGTGCACGGGAGGACTTTAACAAGAATTTAACAAGATAAACACCAGAAAACAATTATTTGTTTGCTCGACTTTATAGCAAAGGTGTGTCTCAGACTAACTTTTACTTAATAAATGCACTTTGACGGTCAAATCAGCTGCATTTCAAAAGCCGATATGCGGAAACATGAACTTGCAGAGGGCGACTCGTTGTGCATTTCTTTGAAATTTAACAAGACAACCACCTAAATCATTTATTTGTTTGCTCAACATTATAGTAAAGGTGTGTCTCAGTTGAACTTTTACTTAATAAATGCACTTCAATGGTCAAATCAGCTGCATGTCGCCTGGGTGGCGCAGCAAAACGAAGCTGATTTGACTGTTGCTCCAGGCAGACAATGGTGGGAGGCTATGGCAAGCCAATTGTGATATTAATAGCCACGTTTACCTATTACATGATACAATGGCATGCCATACAACTCAAGTGCCATCTGAAAATGGTAGTGCTCAATATTTTCAGTCAGAATGAATGAACACGGTCATATCTCGGCCAATAATTGGTTTATAAATATGGGAAAAAACCCATAAATATGTCGCATCGGCATATAAGTCGCATGGCGTGTAAATTATGCAAAAAACCGCGACTTGTAGTGCGAAAAATACGATATTCATGCCCCAGATTATACAAGGAGCTGTGTGTCTCTGTTAGACTTTAATTTTCTCGCAAACTCAGAAAGTTCTCTCTTGAGAGTCAGTTTCAGGTGTTTGCAGATGATTATAAATATCTGCTGAATTCAGTTCCACGTGGTGCTTTGACAGTGCGTTTGGACAAAGAGTTAAATTCTGATTAAACCGATGAGCTATTGGTTAGTCTGAGTGGTGCCAAGATGAAAGGGGATTGCTGTCACTTAAAACCACTCCATTCTCAAAAATGTCAGCAGTTCATTCAATGGCTATTTTATGAATGCAATATTTCACATTATCTGGTCATCCACATGGATCATTGTTTGATCATGTAAATAGCAGCATCCAGTTGTAACTCTCCCTGTGCTGCCTGTAGCACTTTGACTATCAAATATCACAATATTTCTGCCAGAATAATGATGCAGTTCACAACTATAGTTGTGAAAAGGTTCATGAAACAGGATTTTGCATAAACGGCTTGTTTTAAGATGACACAATTTAAATGAGTCAGTCTCACTCAGACTAGTTGTTGGCTTGATATGGTCCTAAATAACATTTTTATCTCCAAACTGAGGACAATTAAAAGAGCTGTCTACTTTAGGTAAGATATTCATTGTTCATAATGTTTCTAACACCCTATTTTAAATAAATCTCCAACAGTCCCTTTATGTCTTCAAGCTCCTCATTGGTTTCCCGAAGAGGCCTTTTGCAAAGCTTAAAGGAACAGATTCTACTTGGACTTTTTCTGGTGTGGTGAATTAAATTTGAGCTCTGAAAATGATCATCTGGAGTTTATTTATCTTGTAAGTCAAACACAGCCTGAAGCCGTTGACTCTGCAGTGATTTTCACATTTCTGAATTGTCTTCAAAATGTGCAAATTTTGACCCGTTTCTGTGACTAATGTCTTGATAAGATGATGTTTGTTTTTTAAATTGACACTTGACTGTAACTTGCTGCTAACTTTACCAGTAGGTGGTGGTAATGCAACATGTTCATCTAGTTCAGCTCAGCGCACATTTTACAGTGACTATAACAACAGCTTGTTGTTGTGCTGACATTTTCTAAGCTTATATTATTATATAAGTATACATTATATAGATATGTATAATTAAAATGTAAAATAAACTGCATCATATCTTCTTCTTTCAGCTTTTCCCTCTTCAGGGTCTCCACAGCGAGTCATCCTCCTCCATCTCACTCCAACTACCTCCATGTCTCTAACTGCATCCATATATCTCCTCTTGGTCTTTTTCCTGGCGGCTGCATTTCTAACATCCTCCTACCAGTATACGCACTGTCCCTCCTCTGGACATGTCTAAACCATCTCAGTCTGGCCTCCCTAACTTTATCTCCCAGTTGTTCAACCTGTGCTGTACCTCTGATAATCTCATTTCTAATCTGATCCATCCTTGTCACTCCTAAGGAGAACCTCAACATCTTCATTTCTGACACTTCCAGTTCTTTCTCCTGTCTTTTAGTCCATGTCTCTGTCTCCAGACCATACAACATAGCTGGTCGTACCACTGTCTTGTAAACTTTTGCTTTGACCTTTACTGACACCCTTTTGTCACAAATCACTCCTGAAACTTTTCTCCATCCACTCCATCCTGTCTGGACTCTCTTCTTCACCTCTTTACCACATTCCCCATTTTCCTGGACAGTGGACCCCAAGTACTTGAAGTCCTGCACCTTTGTGACCTCTGCTCCTTGTAGCCTCACTGTTCCTCCCTCTCATTCACACACGTACTCTGTTTTACTACGGCTGACTTTCATTCCTCTTCTTTCAAGTGCATGCCTCCACTTCTCCAACTTCTCTTCCACCTGTTCCCTGTCCTCACCACATATCACAATGTCATCTGCAAACATCATAGTCCACGGGAATTCCTGCCAGACCTCTTCTGTTAGTCGGTCCATGACCAGAGCAAAGAAGAAGGGGCTCATGCTCTGTTAAAAGGTTCCAAATTCAAACCTTGATACTCCAATCCCCTTTATTTGTCAGTGTATCATAACCACCACATGTTTTAGTGTATATGTGAATGTCTTGTCTGTCTTTAAGTGGGTGAATATTAATATTTTTACTTGTATTTATGGAGGAGCAACGAGTTTCAGCGGTGCTTTGTTGTCCCGACCTGGATGTGTTTCTTCCGTAGTGCTTCCTGTTTTCACCAACCTTTTGTTGGATCTGCTGTGTGTGATTTTCTTCAGTTGGCAGCTGTAGACATGTCAGAAGAAGCATTCTTCAGCTAATGCATCATTTCCTGTTTTTTTCCCAAAGTCTTCCTTCCCTACTTCCTGTCCAGCTTGGACCTAATGCCTTGGCAAAATGCGTAAAAGACACAGCTTTTTATCGGAAGCCAACAAAGACTAAACAGTTTGTTTACAGCTGCTAATGGATTAGGAAGCTGCGCTTTATGTGCAGGTGTATTCAGTCAGAAAAACTGTAAAAATAAACTTTAGGTTATTTTTTATGCTTCAAATGTTGTACTTTATTTTTTTTAAACAAATTGATTTAGTATTCATACCATTTTCAGTTTTATTTTTCAGCATTCTTTGTGCTCTTTTGTGCTGTACGTGTACCAAAACATTCTGCTCATTGAGGAAGTGGGTGCTATGACTTTTTGTTTTTGTCTCTTTTATACATTGCAAAATAATTTTTTTCTCTTTTTTTTTTTTTTTTTTTGTTTACAAAAAATGTTTGCATAGAAAGACACAGATCTCTTCAAGTCCTTCAAATAAATTATTTACACCAACTCTTTAAATTCTTCTACAGATTGTGGGTCTTTTTTTTTCTTCCTTTGTTAAATTTAGCTTTTCACTACCATTTTGTTACGTTTAGCTTTTAGGTGGTATTTAGCTACATTTGACTGTTAGAATTATGACTCTTTTAGCTTTAGCAAGTTTTTTTTCTTTTTTTAACTTTAGCTTCTTTAATGTTTTGGTCCTTTTAGCTTTTAGCTAGCACTTTGCTACTTTTAGCATTTAGATAGCCTTTTGCTACATTTGGCTTTTAGCTAAGTTTTAGCTACATTTGGCTTTTAGTTAAAATATGCTTCTTTTAGCCTTAGCTATTTTTTTCTTCTTGTAGCTTTTATTAGCTCAAGTGTTTTGCTCATTTTAATTTTAGCTAGTATTCTGCTAATTTTAGCTTTTTAGACATCCAACAATGTTCAGTCAGGTCATCTGGATGTTTTTTTTTTGTTTTGCTGAGACGTTTCATCCTTCATCCAAAGGGCTTCTTCAGTCTGAGGAGCCACATTCTGTCTTTTTAGAATTTTTTTTGCTACATTTAGTTAAAAGCAAAATGTATCAAAAATTTGACTTCTGTTTTGACATTTAGAATAATGCATCTTTTAGCTTTAATAAGCCTTTTGCTTATTTTAGGTTCTGTTCCTTTTAGCTATCACTTGTATTCTGCTATTTTTGGCTTTTAGTTACCATTTATCTTTTTTTAGCACGTGTTTTGCTCCTGTTAGCCATTTTAGCTCGTGCAATATCCCTAAATGTCATCCTCTGAGCATATTTTGTAACTCTCAGCTACTACCACATTAAATTTGAGCTCATTATCAGTAAAATCGACTGAGTTACGGCTATTTTTGTGCTGGCTAATTTTGATTATTTGTGGCAGCCATCTTGAATGGGAGTGACTCTAAATTTTAATCAGTTTTAGATGCACATCCGATGTTTTCTTTCTGAGAGCTTTAATATGTTTTTCCAATGTTTCATGAGATATTTTGCTAACTCACTCACAAAAACAAACATAAGTAAAAACATTTTACCCACTTTGTGTTTTAGCAGCGAGGGAAAGCGTATCAGAAATATCCCTCGTTCTGAGCCAGATACAGGCTGGACGTCTGTGGCAGTAAATTTTGTTCACAGGCGAAGTTTGTGTAAAGAAATCAAAACAGAAAATTACAGACAGGTTGGTATTGTGTCTGATGTTATGAGAGAGTAAACAGAACCTCGTCTCTTTCATCTCCACTCGCTCTTTCATCTTTGGTCCAAATTAGCTAAACTTTGGTTTTCGCTGAAAGCCGGTTTAAGAGGAAGAAGAGATGAAAGATTAAAACAAAGTGGGTGAAGAACAAAAGAATCGGGTGGGGGGCATTCTTTAAGGAATTTAAGTGAAATAAATCGTTGACGTGTCTCGATGCAACGCTTTGCTCAGACATGACAACACGTTTCACTGTCAACGGTTAATTTGTTTTCAAATGTTCTCTTCAAATAGATAAATCCAAAAAAAAATTTTTTAATGGTCTCTACAGTTTGGTTATAGACGACGTGACTTACATTTATGTGACATAGTTTTAAATGTAATCTTATGTGTTTGTGACTTTTTTTTAATTGAGTTACTGCGCACAAAAGATGGAGAAAGGGTGAGAAAAACAAAAAGAAGGCAGATGCACTGGACCATGTTTACATATTTTTTTTATACGTGACATTTTATGGTATAGTCACCGTACGTCTGTAAACTTTCTCTTGTCCCACACAAAACTTTTGATCCACTCAAGATAATGTAACAAAACTTCATACATATATGCATCACTAGATGGAGTGTTGCTTACACTTTTCGTCACCTGAACTCCAAGGTCAAGGTCATAAAACAAGGTCAAATTTTATGCAAGGTCTTTTCTTGTCTTGGCCATTGCTATAGATTGCTGTATAATAGTTTGTTGACAGGCGTAAAATGTGTTGTACTCCTGTTACCAACTGGTTACAGATTTTAAACAAAGACCTAGAATTCCTCAAGGGCCTGGTTTTTAGTTTTAAACAAAGATCATCTCATGAAGAAAATGGGTTGTAGTGGGGCTTTTTTGTTCACTTTTGTTAACAAAAATATTTATTTAAAGTTTTATCAGGAGAAAGTCAGCTGTCAATCTGTAGAACTCGATCACCAGTGTAGAATCCGAGGCTGCGATGACGTCAGAGGGAACGGAGGTTTGAATGGACGGATCACATGATGGGAGCGAATGTCCGACAAACACTCTTAGAATGTGGAGCTTGGTTCGGAGAGCTCAACTCAGAGTCTGGGGTCTGAGTTCGTGTTCAAAAGTACAGGTGTGGGTCATTCACACAGAGGCAGGAAAAACAAAACTTATCTGAGGGTCTTAGCTGGAATTGGTGGTCTGAAGGCAGAGCAGACGTCTTCAGGCATGAGGCATCAGACAAGCACAGCCCACAAAAAAATACAAAAAAATAAAAGCACAATTACAGGTCCAAAATAATTTAAAATAAATTATTTTAAACGATTTAGCACCTGCTGCCGATGGTTGGGGGCGAACTGTCCATTCGGAGCATCAGGATATTTCCCGGTGGCCTGGCCGTTCGCCGAGGGGGACTAAAGTCTCGGTTCCGGTCGCGCTTGATTATTTAAAATAAAGCTGCTCATGCAGCATGGGTTGCTTATTTAAATTATTACAGTATTTAAATTTAAATTGTTTGTTTACACAGAAGGAGGGACATTGGGAGTGATGAGCATGAGTGTGATTGCAGCAGAGAAGTGGGGAAGTGGGCGTGGCAGAGAGCCGCAGGTGGCAGAGAGTGGAGATCACGACATGCTGAGCTCTTTTAGAACGTTTAGAGTTTAGAAAATTGTTAGGAACATTGCAAGAGTGAAAAGGGTTTAAAATGCTTATCTATCTATCTATCTATCTATCTATCTATCTATCTATCTATCTATCTATCTATCTATCTATCTATCTATCTATCTATCTATCTATCTATCTATCTGTCTGTCTGTCTGTCTGTCTGTCTGTCTGTCTGTCTGTCTGTCTGTCTATCT
>NC_056498.1:17825660-17837034 GCF_014905685.2 Nematolebias whitei
AATAACCTACTATTACTACTACTACTACTTGGACTACTGTCCCTGCTTTGCAGTTTTTCACTCATCGCAGGGGTTGTGGTCCCTAACACCCGTGGTAAATGAGGGACTATTGTATATCCAATGATTACTTTGAGAGTTTCATTAAAATCTACTAACAGGTCCCTGAGATATTTTGCTAGCAGACAAACACACATAGGAAATTATATAATTGCCCACCTTGGACTTTTTTATTTTAATCACAAAAGTTGGTTCCTCTGTTTTTAAAATCTGTTCCTATTCTTCAACTTTATCTGGTGGTTTCCTAACTACACACTCCCAAAATGTCCTAAAGCCTAAAAGATGGAATCAATGTTAAAACAAATACTGTATGTTGCGATTTATTAGTTTTCTCTTCCATTCAGTGAGATTCTTTTAAATCATAAACTCAGAACCAACTTGTAAGCTGGACAGTAAACCATGAAATCATCAGAAGCTGAAAAACGATACACTTCCTTTAGATGAACTGAGCTTTAATTATGTTGTTGTTTCTGATCTCTCCATCTCTTCATCGTGTGGCCAAACCAATCCACAGCTGCCATGTCATCATCATCATTTACTTTATTTCAGACACAATCTAAGATCCATATAGAAAACATAAAAAACAACAAAAACATAGAATTAAAAAGTTTTTCTATAAAGGCTCAAAAGCCAATGAGTCCATAAAGTAGAAAAGTATCGCACAGAGCTTAGTCCAGGGTTGGTCAGTGTAGCGATGGTACAGTTTTCAGATTCAGACAACCTACACATGCATCTATATGTGAGGTTACGCAGCACCGCAGGGCAGGTAAGCACACCTGCGTCTACAAACATTTTGCTTGCACTGCTCCATCGAGGTACCCTTGGCAGCATCCGCATGCCATCATTATATGCCACATTTAGTCTATACATATTGCTCCTTTTATAACGTCTCCACAGGTGAACGGTATACATAGGAGTGCAGTAGGCCTTAAACAGTTGGATCTCAACTGATTTTGAGCACAGTCCAAACCTACGTATCAGCATGTTAGCTTGTCCATAGAGCATACGACATTGTCTGTAAATGTCTCTTTCATCTGACAGGTCTGCAGTCACACAGTGCCCCAAGTATTTACATTCATTACTGATTTTCAGCCCGTTGCCCAACAGAATGGAATCAGGGAACATCAACTTGGAATCCTGTTTTCCGCACAATCATGATGCTGCTTTTCTTAGAATTATATTTTATATCAAAGTCTCTTCCATAACCAGAGCACACTTGCAGCAGCTCTTGCAGGCCAGCAGTATAAGGACAAAAAAAATCACTAAATCATCAGCATACATTAAATGGTTGATGATCCTGTTACCAACCCTACAGCCTGTTCCACAGTCATTTAAGAGCTTTGACAGATCGTCCATGTACACATTAAATAAAAAGGGAGACAGGATGCTACCCTGTCTCAAACCATTTGAAACTCCGAAGGGATCTGATAGAGTTTCCCCATTTTACATACATGTGCTGATTAGCATACCAAAAGACAAGAATCCTCACCAAACATTTGGGGACACCTCTGTTATACAACTTGTGAACTTTTCATGGTTTACATAATCAAAGGCCTTTGAGGCATCAATAAAACAAATAAAAATGGAGGTGTTGTGACTGTTGTAAAGATCTAAAAAAAAAATTTAAAGCAAAAATGCACAAGTCTGTTCCATGTTTACGTTTAAAACCAAACTGATTATCAGAGGTCAGCAAAAATCTTTCCAGTTTGTTCAAAACAGCCCTCTCCAGTAACTTAGACAAGGTGCTGGCCAGAGCTATAGGCCTATAATTATCCTTACTGTTAATTTTACCAGCTCTGTCCTTCACAATAGGAACTAAAATGACAGACATTAATTTGTCAGGTAACACTCCATGAATAAGAAAGCCTGTAAAACTTATAGCAAGCAGAGGGTATAGTTTCCTGCTTGCATATTTTACACGCTCAGCACATACTCTATCTGACCCACATGCCTTGTTATTATCCAGCTTCATTACAATCTCAAAGACTTCTTGTGGGGACACAACCACATTTTCATTACTATCAATATTTCCAACAATAAATGAATTACTTTTAACAGCATTAAAAGTATCATAATAATGTTTCTCCCATAGTTCAGTAATCTGCTCTGCTCCACTCACACCATCAATATGTGTTGGTAAAGACATTTTTTTATCGTTCATTCTTTTAATTTATTTACAGAAATCTGTAGGGCAGTTACTTTGTAGTTTTCTTGCCAGTGACTCAGCCCTGAGAGAATTCTCATGTCTTTTAATGAAGCGTAGGGCATGTTTAAAGTTTGAATTAGCTTCCTTCATATTAACAAATAGAGGACCACATCTGGGTCTACCTGATTCAACCCAGGCTTTGAATGTCCTTCTTGCCTCAGTATGAGACTTCTCAACATACTCCTTCCAGCCTAATTTTGCTTTATATTTCTTAATCTTAGACAGATGTTGAGCTGAGATAAGGAGATAATCCACAATTTTATCATACAGTGAGCACAGTTCGATTCTATGTTGCAGATTCTGACAGTTGATATCAGTGCACGTTACAGCAGATTTAGGCAGCTCAATGTTACTCAACCTGGTCTCGCTCTGGGTGAGATATGTACGAATGTCCCTTTCAGTTAAAGTGGACCAACTAATTTTTACTTCATGCATATCACAGTTTACAGATGTAAGAGATGGCACATTGTCCATATTTATAGAGAAGGACAGGGGCACGTGGTCATATGTGGATAAGTCATAATTAATTCTCATGGATTTGATGGTGTTATGAGCATCACTGGTGCAAATGCAATGGTCTAACCAGGAGGTGGTATGCCATGCCTCACTAATGTATGTGTAGCTGTCCCTTGGCAGAAGTAATTCACTGGAGAGAGGGAGACTGTTATCTGAGCAGAAATACGGTCAATGGTTTGCAAACATAGATCTTTGGTCTAAGAGATCAGCATTCAAATCACCCACAATGAAAATGCTGCTTACTGCATGTTCCTGTATGTATGCCATAATATAAGCCAGTCTGTTTAAATACTCAAATTCATTCTCGGAGCACTCATAAGGAGTATACATGTTCAGTATGATGATTGTTTTATCCCCACCACAGAACTCTAGTCCTATTGCCCAGTCAACATCCAGCCTGACCACTTTAATTTGCTGGTCAAGCTTCTTATGCCAAAGCACTGCAACACCACCAGGGATTCTGCCACGGAGTATCCTATCACAACAGTCAGTGGTGGATTCCCCTGCTCCATAAAAGTCTTATGAACAGAGTTTAACCTTTCCAAGTCCTGTCTAGACAGAAAAGTCTCCAGCACACACAGTATATCACAGGTTTCTAAAAGTTTGTTAACAACAAGGCGGCGAGATTTATCTGCTTCTTCATGCCCAACATGCAGTCCCCATACATTATATGAACTGATGTTAAGGTTCATGTTGTCTATGATCTACCACGAGCGCTTGCCTCGCTGGAAGCCTCAAAAGCTGTGCGCACAGCAGGTGCAGAGCTGCATTCAGCCTCCCCTTCCATCACTTTGGGTACGCTGACACTCGCCCTCAGTTTGCGAGCCTCATAAAACCGGCATGCATAAGTTCCCGCTGGCCAGAGTTGTGCATCGTACAGTTCAGCTACTTCATCACACTCTGTCATCAATGAAATGGCCCAAATCTGTTATGTCGACACAATTTTCTTGCAGGTCACAGATTTTCCCAGTTTTTCGAGGAGATAGGCGCGCAGGGTATCCGCGCCTAGCTCCGGCGAAAACCTCGTAGCAAAAACACTCACCAGTTTGGTTTTAATCACTGGATGTTTCCTTCTGCTCCGGTGCCAATTATTCCCACTTTTCTTCACAGCTCCTTTTTCGGGCGAACTTGCAGAGCAGCTTGTGTTGCTGTGTTGGCCTGCTTGTGTTTTCCTCTCTTTAATACAGTGCTCCAAGCCGGAGACTGTGGTGTGGCGTTCACGACCTCATTCGGTCCTGGGACGCAATATTCGGAGTTTCCCAGTAGTACAGGAGCAGATGCCGTCACTTCCTGTGTCTCCCTCGGAATCACCCTTACAGGGGCGTTGGCCCATCCATCGTCTTTTTGGCCAGGTGCTGTGCTCACTTGTAGTTTTTCCAAAGCTGTCACTCGAAGCTCCATAGCTGCTGCAGACGTCCTCACATTCTCATTCTCACATCTCTGATTATCCAGAGTTGCTCTCAGGTTAGTTGTCTCCCAGCTTAGCTGTTTGAACTCTGCTGAGTAGCGCAGATGCGTCCATATGTTCAAATCCAACAGGAGGGAATTCATCCAGATTGTGTGATACAAATCTGGGAATATTATTGCCACACTCATTAAGCACTTTAAGGCAATCTTTGATATTATTGACGTCCTTCTGAGGCCCCTTGTGCTTTACACAGCGTGCTGAAGTTGGACACATTTCAAACAATATCCGCTTGGACTCTTCGATCCATTAAGAGGAGAAATTGTTTGACTCCAGCAAAACAATTTCATCAGTTGCCAGTTCTCATTTTAACAATAAAAAAGTTCAAAAGCTCATCCTCAATTATTACTTTACCATCTGTTGTTTTGTACACACAGATTTCAGATTTTGTTCATGGAGAACCAGATCTTCCAAAACGCACAGCCGCACCTGACGCCATCTCTTTTGTGGACATCCTATAATTTAGATCGTGACAGAAAAAAAAAATGTTAGTTAAACCTTGCTTTTCACATGGAGGGAAATGTTCCCAGTAAATGTTCATTATTGACACCTACCGTATTTTCCGACGTACATGTCGCTCCGCCCTATAAGTCGCATCAGTCCAAATGTCTAAAAAAGTGGAAAAATCTATAAATATGTCGATTCGCCATATACGTCACATCTATTATGCGTCACCGCTGATGTGTCACGCTTGTTACGCGTCACCGCTGACAACCCGGAAATGTGGGCTGAACCCAGAAATGTAGGCCGGTGTTGTGCCAAAAATCGATGGGCTGCCAAATGGCGGCCGCAGGAGCATGCACGGAAAGACTTTAACAAGAAGTTAACAAGATTAACACTTAAAAACAATTATTTGTTTGCTTGAAATTTTAGTGAAGGTGTGTCTCAGTCTAACTTTTGTTTAATAAATGCACTTTGACGGTTAAATCAGCTGTATTTCAAAACCCGATTTGCGGAAGCGGCGGGCACGGGCAGAGGGATGAGCCTCCGCATTTCTTTGAAATTAAACAAGATAAACACCTAAAAACAATTTTTTTGTTTGCTTGAAATTATAGTAAATTTGTGTCTCAGTCTAACATTTGCTTAATAAATGCACTTTAATGGTCAAATTAGCTGCTTTTGCCGGGGCGTTGCTGCTGGTTTGACGGTTCTAAGTAGCGAGCAGAATGAAGGTGGGAGGCAATGGCAGGCCGACTGAATCATGAATAGCTGATGAAGATTCTCAGTCACCCAGGCCATGGTAAATTCAAAAAAGTTCATGAAAAAAATAAAATAATAAAGTATAATAAATAAAGTCCAGTTGTTTTTGTCTTTAACTTTTTTGACTTTATTATAACCACATTTACCTATAACATGATACAATGGCATGCCATACTGCTATTACTACTTTGCTTCCATCAAGTGGCTGAAAGTGGTACTTCTCAAATTTTTTATTTCAGTCAGAATGAATGAAAACGGTCATATCTCAGCCAAAAATTGGTTTATAAATTTGGGAAAAAATTCATAAATGTGTCGATTCAGCCTGTAAGTCGCAGGACATGCAAGTTATGCAAAAAACTGCGACTTATAGACCGAAAAATACAGTACTACCTACAGGCTGCTGTCTGCTGGCTCTGTTAGCATTAGACTTTTTACTTTCTGTTGGCTGAAGAGTTCAAAATAAACTAAACCAACTGAAATGTCTTATTTGGGCCTTATTTGGTCTAATCAGTGTCCAAATCACCAAAGATCCTGAGCGGACAGTGATATAAAACTGCTGGCTTTGTTGCTGGTTAAAGCAAATAAAGCAGATTTTTTTTTTTCCTTTTTAAGCTAATCCAAATTGTGTCCAGTTCAATCAAGAACAGTAAAGTCTGTTCAGATCAACAAAAAAGTTCTAAATTAACTTAACTTGTATTTAATTCTCAGATTTTATTCCACTGGATGGCTGCCTTGTCAGTTTTTGTTTAATCTCTGGATTGTTTTCATTTTTTCCCAGAAGACGGTTTGGGCCCTGATTGTCCAGCATCTTGTTTAAATGCTGACTTGCCTTTTGATTATTTTCCCTCCTTGTCAGTAGATTGCTTCAGACTGTCAGGGGGGAAAAATCCTGCACACACACATGCACGCGCGCACACACACACACACACAATTACACATATATTTATCTAATTGTTAATGTATCTGCAAATAGATAGATGAGTAATATAACAAAGCTCTCCATCTCTCTCTCTCTCTTTGACACACACACACACACTTGCGCACGCACACACACACGCACACACACACACACACATACATATCAGTTGTTTGAAAGTTTTTAACCACACGGTCCCTGGAGATCGGGGCACACTGAGGTCTGCGGTGCCAAGAACTATGAAGCACAATAGTCTCCCCCCTCCATCACTCCTTCCCAAACTGAACAATGGACATTCTTGGCATTCCCCAAGACTTCTTCCACACACACTGTCTCTCTCTCTCGCTCTCTCTCTCTCTCTCTCACACACACACACACACACACACACACCTTTCTGGATCTGATTAGAGGCCCGTCCATAAACAGTTTAGGTTATGATGGTGCCTCGGGCAAAATGTAGACACTGAAGAGGGAAGAGTGTTTTTGTGCTTTGTTGAGGGGTGAACTTCTCTGCTGCATCACTTTGAATGAACAGGATGGGCAGAAACTGTGCAATAAAGATTACGGTAGATGAGTTTAGGAAGCTTTCAGTTAAATTATATCAGAGGAAAACATTATTGTAAAAAGCTGGTTTCTTATAGTGAACCCCATTTCAGCCCATTTCCATTACTGGGGCAGCTGTGGCTGAGTGGTTAGAGCAGTCATCCTGTAATGGGAGCGTTGGGGAGTTCGATTCCACCAGCAGTCACATGTTGAAGTGTCCCTGGGCAAGACACTGAACCCCTCATTGCCTCTGATGTGTGTCCCATCATTGTATGAATGTGATCTAAAGCACTGATTAGTTTTTTTTACAATGATTTGCTCAGATAATCTCTGTACAGATGTAGTAGAGTGCTGTATGAAAGTGTGGAGGTAAATGAGGGCACAGATTGTGTTGTAAAGAGTTTTGAGTATCTTGATTAGATATAAAGAGGCTATATAAGTACAGTGTATTTACCATTTACTCTGCCTTCATGTTTTACATGTTCATGTGAAAGTCTAGAGGTGTTGCAATTATTTGGTGATGTAGGAGGAAAGTTGAAATGGAAGGGCACAGAAAGGTCAAAGAAACACAAAAGCAAGAATTGTCTTCCTTAATATGTTGTTATCGTCACGATCATTGTAACATATTCCAAAGTAACACATTTGAATCAGTGGAAGTTTTCATTTCAGGTCTTATTTATTTTATAACCTTATCCTTCTGTTTTATGCATTCTTGCATGGAGTAGGCCTCTAGAATATCTCAGTTGTTTTCGTCCTCCGTCACGGAGCAACGAGGGGGAATTGGAAATACCTTCCGTCTGTTTGTCCACATTGTGATCAACATGTCAACGTCCATTTTGATGTGTGGCTGCATCTAGGTAAGAAAGGTCACTATCAAAAATTGGAAGCCACTTTGAAATTCATGATGACCACTGCCACATATTTAAACTGGTGGCCACCCCATTATTTGAGCAAACTGATTTCTATTTTTTTTTTGTCTTTAAAGTATAGTTTCATTTTTTTTTTTTCTAGTGGGCCAAGTCAAGAACTTTAAAATATTTGAAGGGTACCATAACAAACAAACAAAAAAAAAAGCATTTCCCACAAAAATGAAGTGTAAATGCTAATTGCTGAATGATTTTTTCTGAAAGCTGCTTAAGAAACTGAAACTAAGCTGTAAATTTTTAATTGCTGAACTCTCACTAGTTGTTTAATATGAACAGTTGAAATTGTAAGCAAAAATAGTTGCATGATTTGTACAAACATTATCAAACGGCAAGAAAAAGCTACCTTAGTGTCAGAAGTAGTTAAACACTAGCAGAAAACAGGAAAATGCTAGCTTAGAGTCTAAAGTAGCAAAATGCTAGCAAAAAAAAAGCAGAAAAGGCTAGCTTAGAGTCAGAAATACCAAAACACTAGCAAAAATGCAAGAAAAAGTTAGCATAGAGTCAAAAGTAGTAAAACACTCTCAAAAGGCAGAAACAAGCTAGCTAAGAGTCAAAGTAGCTAAACACTAATAAAAAAAGCTAGCTTGGAGCCAAAAGTAATGAAACAATAGCAAAAAAAACCGGAAATGCTAACTAAGACCCACAAGTAGTGAAATGCTAGCAGACTGCATGTAAAAGCTAGCTTAGAGTCAGAAGTAGCAAAACGTTGGCAAAGGAAAATGCTAGCTAAGAACCACAAATAACAAAATGCTAGCAAAAATCTAGATGAAGCCACCTAAGAGTCAAAAGTAGATACAGTAAATGTTAGCAAGAAAAGCAGAAAATGCTAGCCTTAAACCAAAAGCATCTAAACATCAACAAAAAGCATGAAAGAGCTAGCTTTGTGGTAAAATTAGCAAAACGCTAGAAAAAATGTCAGAAAAAGTTAATTTAGAGCCAGAAGAATAAAAATGCTGACAAATACAAGAAAATAACCAGAAGTAGCTAAATGCTAGCAAATAGCAAGAAAAAGCTAACAGAATCAGAGGTATCGAAACCCTAGCAAAAAAGCAAAAAATGCTAGCAAATAGCAAAAAGTAGCGAAATGTTAGCAAAAAGCAGGACAAAGCTAGCTCAAATCTAAGTAACAAAAACTAGAAAGCAGGATAAAGCTATCCTGATGCATGCTCAATAATCCGGGTAGAAAAATCCAAAAAAGTTCAATCTGGTCAGGATAAACCTAGTTTAGAGTCAGAAGTACAACAAAAATTTGAATTAAGCTGAAATTGAGCAAAAAAATATTGGTTGAACAGTAGCTAAAAACACATAGAAATGCTTAATGCTTTTAATTAGCTGAAGGAAGCTGAAAGAGCACATTTTTGCTGAACTAGGCTGGAAAGAAGCTAAAATGAGTATAAAAAAGGTGGAATTAGCTGAAACAGCTAAAATTGGCAGCCCTAAATATACACACACACATATATATATATATATATATATATATATGCCAAAAAAAAAAAAGTTGTAGCCCATCTTACTCCAAATGTTTTTGATGTATTTTCCCAATATTTTTAACTTAGACTTCCTTACGTTTTATTGATTACCAGTAAATGCAGGTTATCATCAGCTGATTTAAAAGTTTTCTTTTTAATTAAATATATTGGGGGTCGGATGGAGATTGTCCAAGGACCACTTTTGGCCCACGGGCCATATATTAATACATATTTTATTGCCCATGTCAGACTTTGTTACAAAAAAGTGAGTATTTTTTGTAGAAGAAATTACCGGTAATATGTCTTAAGTTGTAAAGTTCAGCTTGATGCCGCTTGCAGAATCTTTTTAATATTAATATATATTCTTAATAAGCAATTAAAAACAATAACATATTATTAAGTTTGGGATGTTTCCCTTCCAGTTGGTAATATTTTTAATCCACCTTATGATTAGGCATATGTGGAAAGAAAATTATAACATCATAAAACATGAAATTATGAAGAATAAAAGATGTAATTAAACATAGTTTTCATGTTTCAGAATCTTCACATTTTTATTTTTGTAGTTCCAACATTACACATAGCATTAGGGTTACTTCTTTAAATTTAATTTAGATTTATTAAGCCAGTTTATGGCAAACCATGGCTCTTTTGTCAACTTATAGTCATGTATCCATTTTTCACTGTTTGTTTGGTTTATTTGGGGTGCAAAGGCTATTTTTGTTTCATCTGCACAGTATTTTGCTGCTTCAGTGACATAGAAACCAATGATTAGTTACACTAACATGAATCTGAGTGTGTTTTACACATGCACATGAAAACGAACAAACATGCAGACAATGTCGTCTTAGACGCACAAAAATTCCAAGTCAGTTCGGAGGCGAACACATGAATCAAGATGCAGGGTACCATCGGCTCAGATCGTAACTTTGATGTCGGTCATTTCCTTCAGCTTCTCAAAGTTTAATGTTTAATCCATCAGCAGGAGGCGAGGGGGTGTTAAAAGACGAAGAGTGGCTTAAACAAGTCTTGTATGCTGTTCTAAGGTTGAGGTTCTTGGCAGGTTTTTAAACTTTAGTGGACTGTGTCAAAACTCAATGAAGGATGAAGCACAGCACATTCACTTAACTTTTACTTTGAAATCCAAAACCTGTTTAAACTTCGCTTTAGGATTGGATTTAATTAGAGCTAAAGCAGCTAAAAGTGGCCACACAGAGGAATGATGCATGACTGAAAAGTAATTTTGTGGCTTTGTGGGTGATTTAGGAATGCATTTAAAGTAAATAATAAAAAGTGATTCAGGTTAATAAATAGGAAATTTACTGTTTTATTAATTAAGAGGTACCTTGCAGTAGCAAACTGAATATCTTACATTATACAAGTTTAAACTAAAATGAAAAATAACCTCAAATTTCAAGACGTGTTTAACTTTTTGGTAATCATTTAAAGCTAATGCTGTATAATTTTGTGTTTCATCTTACCATATGAACCGGTTAGAAGAATACTGCTATGTGAATAGAACTCCAAATAGTGTTAAAAAATTCTTATTATTTTTTTAAGTTTGACATTATCAGGTTTATACAACGTCGACCCCCAATGTAGCAGACCAAGGAAGCAAGGACACGAGGCAGGTAAAAGGTAAGTGATATTTATTTACAGGTGGAGATAAAAACTCGAACAGCTGTAAGGGAAGGGGAGAGACGGTGAATATATATATGTCCTCTTGGTAGATGATGATGATGATAAAACAAGAATTGATCCTTACTTGTTTCTGTTGCAGGAGATGGTTGAGGAGGAGCAAAGAGTGGGATCCTGGGTGTGAGGAGTAATCCAGGAGCGAGTAGGAGGTTGACCCAGACAGAGTGGTGGATGTTTGTTGCTGGAGACGAGACATCAAAGGTCCACAGGAAGGAGTCCCAGTGGTGGGAGAAGTCCTAAGGAGGACCAGAATGAATCAGGCCGTGGAAGGTCCAATTGTCAGAAGATGTCCCAGCACTGGAGAGGAGGCTGGCAGCTGCTTAAATGGGTAAGTAGCAGTACTCCTCAGATTGGTGGCAGGTGTGATGAGTTGGGTGA
>NC_056498.1:17837044-17844413 GCF_014905685.2 Nematolebias whitei
GACACAAACAGACACAAACAGACAGAGGGAAACCAGGAATCCCACAGACATAATTAATTGCACAAAATTTCTCATTTATTTTACAAATTTAAATATAAATATAAGGTATAAATATAAGATAAATGAATATAAGGTTGATCATTTTCATTTATTATGTGATTAATTGATTTATTGTTTATCGCGACAGGCCTAGGTATGACTAGCATATATGTTGTCAGACTCCACCAAGTCACTGCCAGAGGTGACCTCAAGTCATACTTTGTGGCTCCCCACACCGTGATGTCAAAGGTAACATCAATGGATCTCACCACAACATTGGTAAGATTCATTCTCTTCCCATGGTGCTGCCATACATGTACTTACAGTGGTCAACCATGCTAAGGTGGAGCTGAAACTCATTGCTGAACATGATATGACCCACCCCACTTATTGTCAGTCCGTACCTCCTGGTTATAAGGTGGCTGCATTTTGAGTTGTTATGACGCCACTCCAACTGCAGCCATCTCTGCTCTGGTGGTAATTGCAGTCTGCGCACGGCATGATGTTAGGAGTCCAATACCTTTGTACTACACACGACACCACAGATGAAATGGAGTTTTATAATACTTGGGAGACAATACATTCAAATAATATTGATATATTATAGAGTACGAACCTTTCAAGTGTCCTTGCTGGCAGTCTACTGTCTACCTATGTTAGAAAACATGTTCACTAAAAATATTGTTACTCTCTGACAGAGAGAGATTGCAGGACTGTCCAAACTATGTGAAAGTCTAATTAGGATTGATTGTCAAAGTTATATTAATTCTCGAGTCCTTTATTTTGTTATGAACTAAAACAACGGATCTTCTGTCCTGTGTGACCAGAGTCTTCACAATGTATGTTTGCTCATCAAAGTTCAAAGTTGCTTTGTTTGTCTCCCTTGGGAGAAATTTGCTTTAGATAAAAAGGTCTGTTCCACAAAAAAAAAAATCAAATTCCACATAAAAATCTATAAATTACATTGAAAAGACAACTCGTCCTACTACACATACCCTACATAATTCCCTGTCTCTCTTTGTCCCGAGTCATCCGCTTATTGATAGATTTGCTTAAAGGGATGAATGAGTTCTTATAGCTGTTATATTTACATAAAGGAACCCTGCACCTTTTACCTGAGTACCATTCAGCCATTGCTTCCAACACGAGGGAACACTGGGACATCTGGAATGCCCAACATGCTGAGCAGCTGGTCGATACAACCACCTGATCACTGAACACTATCACGCCACTCATCAGCCTCTGCTCCCAGGCTGTGAGGCTGCTGAACGAACAACCCCCATCGAATAACAATATAATTTCAATATCGCTATAAACAATATAAAAGCCTCAGAAAAACTAAAAACTACAAATAAATTAATGTTCACCTTTTTATTTGTATTTAGCCTTCAAAAAAATTGAAATCACTGTCAAATAAATTGTCAATATTAATAGTTTTAACTTTAAAAAAACAATTTTAAAATTGACAGCATTGAAGTTCGTTGTTAATGAAATAAAATTTTTGGGTGTCGTTATTGATGAGAAGCTGACGTGGAAATCTCATGTAAAATACTTAAAAATAAAAATAACAATCAGTTGCATTACTGTATAAAGTAAAAGTGTTTTTGAATGACAAAGCTTTTATATATTGTATAATGTGATGATTGTTCCATATTTAATCTATTGTAATGAAGTTTGGGGAAAAGCATGTAAAACAATTACAAATCCTATTTTTACACAAAAGAGCTATAAGAATTATTAGTAGTATGAAGTGCTATGGTCACCCAACAAATATATTATTTCATCAATTGAAATTATTAAAATGTTATTATTTGGTTGAATATAGTATTTTACAAGTCATGTATAAAGCTCATAAAAATATTAGGCCCAAATATTCAATTAAAAATTGTAAAAAATAAATATAAAAAAAAGAGAGTCAATATAACCTTAATGGAATGTAAATGTTTGTAAAACCTCCATTTAGAACTAGTGTGAAGGAGCTGTGTTGTAATTCAGGGAACAGGATTATGGAATTGTCTTGATATCACCATAAACATTTCTAAAACAATTTATATGTTTAAAAAGATGATAGTTAAAGTTGTTGGGAAGGTTTAGTACCAGGAGAAGGATACCTGAAGTTTTTTTGTTTTCAGTTTGGAGATTGTTCAAGTCAAGGTTGTTGTTTGTTTGTAGTTATTTTGTATTTTTTAAATTAGGGGTAGATAATAATTTTTTCCTTCTTTCTTCAACCTTTTCATTCAATGGTTTTTTTTTTTTCTTTCTGATGAATTTGTTTTATTTTAAACGAATGAATAAATGATAAAAACAAACAAAACTTGCAGCGCTGGGGGTGTTTCAGGGACACGTTGGCTCAAATTTTATTGTGCTTCATCTTGTGACTCATCATATTCTGTCCAGTGGAACAAGTTAGATGTTCCAACCACTAGTTAGAACGACTCTCCGTCACATTTTGCAGCACACTGACTGAAACCTGCAGTTTATCAGATCTTAGAAAGCCAAACCACTTCCAAACCAGCAAATTAGTCTTTTCTCTCTTATCAGTGATGTCATCTGCTTCTCTTCACTTGTGAAAGCTTGTTCAGTCACATTCTGGCCATCATGGCACTCATTTTGAAGAGAAAACTTAACGCGCGTTGGAGATTAACCTAGCTTAGCCTGCTACCTGTAATGCCTTCTGGACTTAAGCTCTGCGTAACATTACGTCACCACACACTTATGTCGTTGTGTCACACCTTTTTCTGTCCGGGTTGAAACTGAAGTGGCCGCTTCAACTTGAACCGGAAAATAAATGCGTCAGTGAAAACGCTGTAATCCAATTGAAATATCGAAAATGTGCTTAAAACTCATATCATCGTTATTGAATAAAAGTATATCGCGAGATATATCGATATCAATTATTGTCCAGCTCTAGTTTGTGGGTTGATTTATTGTTTGCATTGTTAATTTTATCAAGGACAACAGAGATTCTGATTTTGATTCTGATGATGCCACCTCTTATGACCACTGGCACCAGTTCTACACGTGTCGGTTATTTGCACATCACGGTTCAAGGAGACTTTATTGTCATACGCATCACTTGTGGTACATGAGGTGGAACAAAATTGTGTATGCAAGGTCCCAGTTACACCCAAAAATAGCAATAATATACAAAAACTAATAGAAAAGAAACAGCATAAAAGGATCTAAGATATACGCTACACAACAACAATATAATATATTACGTTGTGGGCAGCATGGTGACACAGTTCGTAGAGCTGATGCCTCTCAGTGACGTCGCCGGTTCAAATCCCGGTCCGGGGGCCTTTCTGGGTTGAGTTTGCATGTTCTCTCCGTGCATGCGTGAATTTTTTTCGGGTACTCCGATTTCCTCCCACAGATCAAAGACATGCATGTTAGACTGATTGGTAACTCTAAATTGTCTCTAGGTGCGAGTGAGAGAGGGAAGGGTTGTTTGTCTCTGTGTCTCTGTGATGGACTGGAGACCTGTCCAGAGTGTCCCCCACTTCTCGCACAGTGATGGCTGGACATGGGCACAAGTGACCCCTGCGACCCGAAAAGGAAGAAGTGGGCAAAAAACAGTGATGGATGGATGGATGGATGGATGGCTATTACAGTGTATTAAACAGCAGCCTGAACATGAGTTTGCTGTGAGCAGATGGGTATGAATGTAGCAGCTTAAAGGTCAGTAGCATGGATAATCAGCAGCACAAACTGACATTTTACTAATTAAAGTGTCATTACAGTGATTATCCTGGTTAGATATTCATGAGTCTAACAGCTTCAGGGTAGAAGCTGTTCCTCAGTCTAGTGGTTCTACACTTAATGCTCCTTAACTGGGGAGCGGGGCAAAATGTGTGTGTGCTGGGTGAGTGGAGTCCTTCATGATGCAGGTGGTCCTCTTCCTGCATCTGGAGGTGTAGATGTATGTGATGGTGGGGAGGCTGACTCCAACAGACTTCTGTGTAGCCTTAAATAAATAATTGTTTACATATTTACACACTTCTCACTTGTCTGCACGTGAACCAAATTGTGTCCAAATCAGGATCAAATCATTCCTTTTGGGTTTTTAACTCTTTTCGTCAGCGAGTGTATTTTATGAAATACTTGTTGAATCAAGAAACTTGTAGATTTGAGGCTTTTCTTGCAAACTCTTTTGTTTCCTCTCATGATTCAAACATTGGGTTGTTCAGTGTCAGCTGTTAAAATCAAGTCAGTAAAGTTTATGATTCACCTTTTTAATACATGGAAATACATTTTGCCGTAATTGACTTTTTATACTCATGCGAACATCACTGTCAATTTTTTTTTCTTCTTTTGAATTAACTACAATGTATTATGTGGTGATAAAAGTAGTGATAAATGGCTGATTACAGGAACAGACACGCACACACACAGTCTGGGGGATTTAGCAGCAACAAACAGTGCATTGTGCTGCAGAGGCTAAACTGGACTTCACCCTTCCTGCCATCAGCCTCTGGTATGAGCCTCGTCTCACTGTACTGATTACCTGGAACGTAAAAATGCAGTGTGTGTCTGCGTGGTGTGTGTGTGTGTAACATTTGATAATTGCATACTCGATTGCATGTGCGCTTCTAGGCTGCAAATGTGTGTCTTGGAGTGTGTTTATCACTCTGAAATCCATCATCGAGGGTTCAAGGGCCTACAAGGCAAACAGACGGGGGTCTGATTGCATGCAGATACACACACACTCACATGTGTGCACACACACACACACACACACACACACACACACAAGAGACCCATAAAGCAAACAAATAGATCCTAATCGGGCGAACACAGGGGGTAGAGGGGAGGAGGTGAGGTTGTTTAGGCTTTCCAGCATAGTTAACCTTTCACCTTTTGGGGAGCAGACGGGGAATGTTAGGAATTTGCTCACACACACACAACTTGCACACTCTTTCATAGAATATGCAGGAGATATAAGTCACCAGGAAGTCTTTGAAGTCGTCTGAGGGTCGTCATGTTAATAAGAGTCTGCTGTTTGTGTGGTTGGTTAAACTTTAACACTGGTAATATCAGAGACTCACACCTCTTGATGTTTGCTCTGCGAGGTTCAAGTCTGGCCACGATGTTGAAAAGTCTGACCACTTTACACATGGATGTCATACCAGCTGGAGCCAATATGCACAAGTTAGCCATGCTACAGAACAATTTAGTGTCGATTCAGGGTCGGCCACCGATACTTTGTTTACTCAAGCTTCACGGTCAACATTTCTCTTGGAGGATGTGCCTGTTTAATGGGTTTACACTGGGAAAAAATGTCCACGTTCAGTGACAGGATGCCCTGCTTTTTAAATGAAAACTAAACTGGTTTTATTTGTGTTGGTTCTGTCGAAAACAAAACTTTGTTATAATGAAGTCTGGATATTTGTGTTGGAAGTTTGTTTTGGACTAGTTGGTGACTCAAAATTGTGAGAAAAAGCCACATTTTCTGTTGCAGTCTCATGGATTTTTTTTGAGTGTTGGGACCAAGTGACCAGCAAGCCGTGTTCTCCACAGCAATTTTTTTTGTTTGTCAAAACTGTATTGTAGGCCATGCACATTATTTTGTTGCCCATAGTTCTTGCATCTGCCCATTTTGTTCCAACCTTGGCAGAGACTCACTATTTTATTATTACCTCATTTTGTATTTTACTTTGTGTGTTACCTGTTGTTTTGTCTGTACAGCACTTTGGTTGGCTTTGTAGCTGTTTTAAGTGCTTTATAAATAAAGTGGTATGGTATGGTATTTTAATTTATTCTCCTGGAATACATATTTCAAATAAAGAAATGCAGATTAGAACAAACATTTTAATAAAGGCTATTTGTCATTCTTGTTGTTTTTAGACCTGGACATTTAGGGCTGTAGTGTGAATGTCAAAATACACCACCTAGCCTTCTAGAAGTTATGAAAACTAAATTGAGAATGGTTTGGGATGCCCCCACAACAACTATTTGAAAAATAAAAAATCTCAAATATTATGTTTAACTCCCAAATGCCTTTTAATGGCCACTACCTACTGTTTTCCTCCGCTAAACGTGTTTTTTAACTTTATATTCAATTTTTTTCTTCTTCCGTTAATTGTATTGCATCCCGAACAGAAGATAACCCTCCCACACAAAATACACATGAAATCGAGCAGCTTGGTGATAAGATGTGTGCTGTTTCTTTGATTGGCATTTTAAGTTACTATGGCAACAAAATTCACCAAAAATGACTCAAAAAGCACCAGTCCTGAATTGAGACTGCTGCACATCCTGTTAAAGCTGGAGTCTACGAAATGTATTTTAATCCCTCACAACCTAATTACTGTGACTGATTATTGTTTTGTGTCGACCCAGTATTGAGGTAAAATATGGTGTGCTAATAGCTGTCAGTGACGCTAACAGACTGCCATCAGATCCTTCAGTGTTTTTGGGTACAACTTTGCCATAAACTATTATGAACAACGTCTGTCAACAAAATATCTCAAGAACCACTGAACAGATTTTAATGAGATTCTCAGCAAGTAATTATTAGACGGTTTAGGTTTTTGTCATATGCAGATCAACACAAGGTCAACAATGCAAAGAAATGCTCAGGACAAAAAGAACTGTCTTGACTTGCCAAAAAAAACAAGCAATACTAAAGCATGCAACAAAAATACAAAACAAGGTGCCAAAAGTGAAAAAGAAAAACATCTAGAGCAGGATGGTCCTATTAGCAGAGTGCTTCTGTTAGCAGTGAGGTTCTGTTAGCAACATGGTACTGTTAGCAGTGTGGTACTGTTGGCAGCATTGTATTGTTAACAGTGTGGTTCTGTTAGTGACGTGGTCCCGTGAGCATCGACCTCAGCAATGGATGATGACTGCCCACCAGAACCGTGTCCGACAGACACAGAACATCCAAGGTTTCCCTGCGGAACTGGACTGTTTGGTAGTGTTCAGTCCGTGCAGGCAGATGGAGGATCATATATACGGCCGCCATGACAGGCCGGAGCCTGAGCCCGAGGCTTGAAGGGGTCTGGGAACTGAACCACGATGGCAGGATGGCAAGGCAGCAACACACAAAACTCCTAAAGTGTTTTGCAGTCATACCTGTAGCGTGGGTGTGTAGTGTAGACAAAATAGACACCAAAAAAGTAAAAACAAAAACAACTGGAACAAAATAAAAGTTGAGTCGAAGTGGAGCTCCCGTCAGTGCTGCCATACTTCGGCGCAGGTGACATCTATAAGTTTCACATCTACAACTGATTAACGTTTATAGTCATCCCAATTCAACATGGTCATCATGGCTAAACGCACTAAAGCCCCTTATCCACGGGTCTTTTTGGTACTCCTATGTAACTAG
>NC_056498.1:17849413-17857616 GCF_014905685.2 Nematolebias whitei
GGACACAACAGGCTACAACAAGAACCAGACCTGTGGATAAGGGGCTTAAGTGGCAGGCCCCTTAAAATTTCTTCAAGAATTTTTCTAGTTTCGAAACATTAGAATTTCTTCTTAACATTTCAGTGTAATTGTGAAAACTAGAAAACAATATAATATGTGTACGGTCTGAGTGACGTGCATGTTTTTAAATTATTTTTAAAATTTCAATAGATTTGAAATCCGACTTGTCTTTCGGGATTCACATCAATCTAATGTGTAAAGATTAATTTGCATCCAAAATAGGGATGGGGCCGATCCGGTATCGGCCTCCGATACCAGCATAATTTACGTATCAGATTTTTCCGATCCAACCTGCAGAGATTTCCAATCCATGATGCATGTTGGCTTCAAATTATGGAATGGATTTCCTGAACGGAGATGTGTCTCATGAATCCAGAGTAATAAGACCCGCCTCACATTCAGGAAATCCATTTCATAGTTTGCAGCCAGCTACAACTTGAGGACTGAGTTAGCAGCACTGTGGCTAACAGCTAACCAACTTTTCATCTAAACATGTCCGCTGTGTGGAAGTATTTTACACTAGAAACACAAAACAAGACAGCAAGGTGCAATGTCTGCAGAGCCATAGCGCCACATTAAACCGCGGTAAAGTTAGTTTTACGTTGGACATTCGAGCTCCGTGGCTTCAGCGGGGCGCTACTCTCGCTGAACCCGAAACAGGCAACTCGACCCCGGCCAGCTGCGTCCAATCTGCCCCGTCCAGTCTGCCCGTCTCTGAGGAGGGACAGACTGAGCGCGGCTGACCGAAATCAGGCTGCCTGCTTCAGATTGAACAAGAAGAAGACATCGCTGAAGCCACGGAGCTCAAATGTTTACAGAGAAGTTGCTAAACTTCATCGTTATTAATGACCAACCACTATCAGTTGTAGAAAACGAAGGATTTTGCAGCTTGATACTTGCAGCCAAGATATAGTTTACCCTCCAGGAGAAAACATGTGAACTGAAAATTACAAGAAAATTATATTTTAAGAAAAAAAGAAACAAAAACAGCTACATAAAGTGATGTAAAATACTTAAAAACATGTCTGTGTTGGTTTATGCTACGAACTTAGTAGATGTTTAAAGCCATTTAATTTTATTTTATTTTATTTTATTCATTTATTCATTCATTTAAAAGAGACAAAATAAACAAAACAAATTCATCAAAAATAAAACATTGAATGAAAAGAGTGCAGAAAGAAGAAAAAATTCTTATATCTCCCTCATTTAAAAAATAAATAAAATAACTTTTAACAAACAATCACTTTAATAATCACTTTAATATCCACTTTAAAGGTAGGAATAAAAAGAAACATGTTTAGTGTTAGCAGAATTTAATTCTAACTTTAAAACTTATCCAACATTAATAAAACTTACCTCAAGTTGCCTTTTTGGACATGCATGCATATATTTGAATAAATTGTACTTGAGAGGAGATTATTACAGCCTCATATGAAATCAGTAATAATGAAGATGGTATCGGAACGGGATCGGTCGATATCCAGATTTAGGTATCGGTTCGGATCGGAAGTAAAAAAAAAGTGGATCCCTAATCCAAAGTCCATCCCTAATCCAAAGAGCATCATTTGTTGATGCAGCGGTCGAGCCATAGTTCTTTCATTATGTTCGTGTAACTAAAGTGTGGTAAAAGAAATACGACTGTGATAAGAATGTTGATAATTTTTGTATTTATTTATTTATTTGGATCCCCGTTAGCATTGCCGTAACTATGGCTACTCTTCCTGGGGTCCACATCATAAAGTAAAGTCTCCTGTTCATCCATCACCCTCCTAACTCATTGTGTTTGTCTGTAATTATTGTGCAGACTCCTCTGCTCTCCTGCAGACCTCCCATCCTCTTACAGTCCCCGTCTTTCACCACATTTTGTTTTTTTCATCTCTTTGCCAAAGTTAGCCCTCCCGCCCCCACTCGTCTGTCCAGCAGTTTCTGCTTTCTTTACTCTTTCAATCTCTTTTTCAAGCTCTACAATCACACATGCAGGATAACACACACAGAGGAGGAAGTACCTCTGCATTTTTCCACTCCTGTCAAACAATAACAGTGTGGAACTCTGAGTATTATTTTAGCAGCCGTCCACCGCTTTATCTGTCCTTCACAGTACATCCTGCTGGACTGACTCACGCATCCTGCTGCAGAACGGGCGAGCGAGGCAGGAGAAGAATAGGATTGACGAGATAGAGAGAGAGAGAGGAGAAAATAGAGCGAGCAGGAGGGAGACATAGTCATGTTTTGTCTTCCAGTGAGACGAGCAAAGGAGGAGGGAGAGGGGGTGTGAGGATCATCAGCTGTTTTAGTGTTTTTCCTTCTCGGACAGAACCTGCCACCTACTTTTTCACATCAGCTCTCGGACTTCCACGACGCACACCTCAGCCTGTGGACACGGAGTTGGAGAAGTTTCTCAGAAACTTTGGAAAGTGCATTTTTAATTGGAGAAGTTTTCATTGCTGTCTGAGCGGGGTTGAACTTGAACTCTGGTTCTCAGGGATGCTGAGAGCTGCTGGTGGATAATCGTGGAGTCGGGTAGGTTCCAAAGCTTCCCACTCAAAGCTCCATCTATTGAATAGTGACCGCAACAACTAGAGTTAAAGTCGTTTGGCTCAGAAGTTGTTGTGGAGTTGATCAATTTACTCCATCTTTGCTACCTTGTTCTCAGACCTCGATTCATCTGTTGCATCGCTTTCTGTCAAATCAATCCAAATCCGTCCGTCTGCTTTGCTGAGACGACCTGTGTGCCACTGATTATGCGTGGCGACCTTTGTGATTTCAGTCAGCTGTTTCTCTTTTAGGTCATTAAGTCAGACATTCCAGGGAGATCTTTCAGTAGAAATGTCAGGTAATGTTTGACTCAACTTCCACAGACCATTTTCTCAGTTTATCATGCTCAAAGGAGAGAACATGTTAAAATAGAAGCTCGCCATGTCTCGCTGGCTTCATTCAGTTTCTTAGTTTTGGCCACAGAGAAACACCGACACAAGTGCAGGATTAACGTTATTCACCTCGGTGTCCAGAATGTGCTCTTATCCTTCAAATGTCAGGGAATTCTTTGAGAAAACGGGATTCATGTGATTCTGCTTGGCTTGTGTGCATCAGTAGGTGGAAGTTCATGTTATTTAAAACCTGGCCCACATTTATTTTAAAATGTTCTTTTTTTCTAGCTTCAGACCTTTTGAACACTTTGGAGTTGTGCATGTAGAGGGGAACTAAAGTAAAAAAAACAACTTAAAGCATGATTTTCTGTCAGGGTAAATACTGTGTTGAAGGTCCTCACAGCATCTAACCCAGGGGTGTCCAAACGTTTTCATAGGTGGGCCAGAACTGTCTACATGAAATGACTCGCGGGCCAGAAAATTTAAAATGTAAGAATTTTTTTTTAAATCATGATTTTATTTTTACTACTCATTTTTTAACTCAACAACTTGAACAATATTTTAGAAAGTCTAAAAGTTCAGTTTAAATTATTGTAGATCCAGAACTTTACGAGCCTCGTAAACATTAACTTTTTAATTTATTTAAAGAATTTAATTTATTAGATTTTTTTTTTTTTTTGGATCTATTATTTGTTTTCTTGTGCTTTGAAAGTTAATTTGTGTTTATTTTCAGAGACAAAAGCCAAAATGAGTGACTGTTCTTTAAAAAAGGGGGTGGAGCTTCAATCACCCATTTGGACCATGGATGACCCAAAAAGGTCATTGAAGTTCTGAAAAACAGCTGGCAGTGACTAAAACAGATTCATGGAAGGCTTGAGGGGACACTGATGAAGTTGATCAACTTGTATATCGATGATACTTTACATTTGTTTAAAAATGTCAAATTCATACCCATCAATTATTTAATCAACTGAAATTACTTAACACTTGTTATATTTAGCCACGTTTTATGAATTATTATCCAAAATTCTACTTATTGGTAGGTCAGTGAAGGTTTGTTGTAGGATAAAGGGATTACTTATAGCTAAATATTAGTACTGTACTGAATATTTGGGGGAGTGGTGGCGCAGAGGTTAGAGAGGTGGGCTTGTGATCCGAAGATCGCCGGTTCACGCCCCGGCCCCGACAACATCAAAATTGTGGGTGGGGTAGGTGAAACACCCACACTTGCCCCCACCCTCATTCGCCCCACTCTGGGCCCATGAGCAAGGCCCTTAACCCCCACCATGTGCTCCCTAAACAGGTCTCTCTTGAAAATGAGTTCTCGTGGCTCAATGAGACTAACCTGGATAAATAAAGGCTAAATGAAAAAAAAATATTGCTAATTTTGAGATAATTTTAATCTGTTTTGCTGTTAAAATAAAAAATTTATAAAGTTTCACCAATAAATCTAAAGAAGGTCTACATCTGCAATGCAGATGTAGACCTTCTTTGGACCAGGATTGGGACAGGACAGGATTTTTTCTGTGGGACCAGGACAGGAGTGAAAATCCACTCCTGTGTCATCCTCTAATCTGCATCAACCTCTTAAGCCTGTGGGTCAAAATTATACCATTCTTTAATGGCAGTCATGGGCCGCACAATGGCCCATGACTGCCATTAAATGGCCCTCGGGCCACTCTTTGGACACCCCTCTAACCCATACTACATCTCAAATCTCTTTGTACTTCATTAAAATTCCTCTTTAACTCATCTAAAAGCCTTTAGATTATAAACACAAAGTTGATTTATTTACTGTGTTTATTAAACATATTTCTATACAGTTAAGCTCTCAAATTTTTACAAAAAATGTGCAATGTTTCAATACTCATACAGTATTTTTATGTACAGTTATTACAGCTCATTAAAAGCAAAATGAAATGTTTAGATTTCTGTGACTTTCTCTTAGCAGAGACGTCTTGCTGGGATAGATAAATGCATCTGTCAAGATTTTCCCACACATTCCTCGGGGATAATGTTTGTGAACCACTAATAGGACCAAATTAGCATGGTGAGACAGAAGAAATACTGACTCCTTATGTGTTTCTGTCTTGTATAAGACATTTGCTTTGCTAAAATAAAAGGCGGCAACACTCCATCTTTTTGTCCCCATCGTGGTGCAAAGAGGGGGAACTGGAAATACCCTCCATCCTTCCATCCATCCGTGTTGTGAACATGAAAAATAAACGAGGTACCGTCTTCCAATTTGGTGTGTGGCTGCATCTAGGTGTAAGATGGGTCACCATCCAAAATTGGGTTGCCACTAGGGGTTGAACGAGTATATAATTTATAAACTCGACATTAACATAATAAAACCCGAGTAGAACTCGAGTATTTGATGACGTCATAGATCTCAAGATACAAAAATAAATAAATAAATAAAACTGCAAAAAAAGGTAATTATTTACAACAACAAAAAGACCAACAAAACATTGGGAGCGTATATTATGCTCCTACCATTTATCATACTGCAAATAAGTCACAGGAAAAACTAAACTATTAGTTATTATTATTAAACTGCAAACGTGAAGAAACGTGCAGCACGTCAAAAACGAAACTTAACCGAAACTGGTTCTGGTGGATTGGACCCGGTGTTACACCATACTCTGTGACCTGCAACAGTGCAACACCGCTCCCTACGGTCATACGTGGTCACATAATATGACGTCACTACGGATACTCTACATAACATTTTTAACCTCGATAGATGTCCTAGCAATCGATGTGTAGATTACTCGAGTAATCTGTTAATGCCCTAGTTGCCACGTCAAAATCCAAAATGGTGACCAGATCTCGCCTTGAGGTTGTCTGGTGGACAACCAAGTGAAGTAGACATGGTTTAAAGTTCTTTGCTGTCGCAATGGATTTCAATCATCTGTAAAATGAAAGGGGGGGAACCTGTGTTTTTAACTGTCCAGATGTGGGTGGATTTTGTCCCTCGCGTCCTCCATGAGGGGGTCCATGACACCCAAATGTCTTGCATATGACAAGAGCTGGCAGGGCACACCTGTTCCTATTGTGTCTGTGTGGGAGGAGGGATGCAGAGGGGCTGTTTCACAAGCATCCTGAAACAGCAGGAGTCAGATTGTCATATATTTACTGTAAAATGCATTTTCTCAACTTTTAGAAACCTTTAGAATTTTTCTGATCGTTCGGTTTATCGCAAAGTGACAGTAATGCAAAGAGAGCTTTAAAAACGTAACATGCAACACGATAAAAGAGAAACATTTTGTTGTTAAAGTTCAGGTATGTTTATATATTAATTCAGCCGTCAGCCATCAATTAGGTAGAAAATATTTGCATATTAGATTAAATATTGCTTAGGGGACTGTTTGTGTGTGTGCTTGTATTGGTGGGTATTTTAAATGTCTAAATGTTTAAATACTCTCAAGTTTATCAAAGTTCATGCTCAATATTCCAGGTAAAAATCTTAACAAAGTTAAGTCAGGTCCTCTGGACATATATATTTTTATGTTTAGTCTTTCATCCAAATGACTTCATTAGTCCAAGAAGCTGCAACAAACTCAAAGTTGAGTTGAGTTTGAGGACATGACTTAACTTTGTTGAATCTAATCTTTAGTTGCTGTGGCCATCATTATTGGACAAAAGGACTCACGATTTGTACACACAGGTGTGGTGTTTATAGGGAAGCTTGTATTTTCTATTTGTTTATGTACCAGTACTTATTCTATTTTATAGGGATGCGCAATATTATTGGCATGATATCGGTATCGGCCAATATTAGCGATAAAGTTAAATATTGAACATCGGCCATTCCATCAAAATAACTCACTGATATAAAAGGCGCAGTTTTTAAAAAATATATATATACCCTGCAGCACCAGCACAACGTTGTGACATCACACGCACCATTGAGTTTAGAGTTGTGAAAATTTACGAGATTGCACTGTACGAGTTTGTCATTGTTAGAGAGAGTAAATGTCATGAATAAATTTGACATCAAACATAATCCAAATTGAAGTGTTACATCATTTTCAGCCCCACTATGTAGTCTCTGTAAGTAGGTCTAAGAAAAAATATCGGTAATGGTGTCGGTTATCGGCCAATAAGTTTTAACATATCGGCATATTGGATATCGGTCAAAACTCCAGTATCGTGCATCCCTATTATTTTAACTTCCTGCTGCTGGGGATTTCTTGTGATAAAAGTAGAAAAAAACAACCACAACAAAAATTAAACAAATAAAACAGGTCATGTGTACAGAGCATCATCATTATCATCGTACAGATGTGTGGAACTTGCATGTGTAACTAAACTTGTGGGTTTTTTTAAGGAGGCAGCGCTGCCGTAAGAGTGCTCTCAGCCTGCTGGCATCTCTCACAGTGAGACAGGCTGCGTCTGCTGTTTTAGTTCTTATAATTAAGCAATATTAACGCTAAAAGATGAATATTTATGACCCAGATTATAGCCAAGACATGTCTCTATTTAATTTTAATTTTTACTCCAAATTCACAAAGTTCTTTGTAAGAGAGTCGGTTTCAGGTGTTTGTATTTTATCATAAATATTTGATAAATTCAGTCCTATATGTTATTTTAACGGGCAGCACGGTGGCGCAACTGGTAGAGCTGCTGCCTCTCAGCAAGCAGGTCCTTGGTTCAAACCCCGGTCCAGGGGCCTCTCTGGGTGGAGTTTGCATGTTCTCTCCGTGCATGCGTGGGTTTTCTCCGGGTACTCCGGTTTCCTCCCACAGACCAAAATTATGCATGTTAGGCTGATTGGTAACTCTAAATTGTCCCTAGTTGTGAGTGAGAGAATGAATGGTTGTTTGTGTCATTTGTCTCTATGTGGCCCTGTGATGGACTTGCGACCCGTCCAGGGTGTACCCCGCCCCTCGCACAGTGATTGCTGGACATGGGCACCAGCGACCCCCGTGACCCAAAATGGAATAAACGGATAAAGATAATGGATGGATGGATGTTATTTTAACAACAAGGTGTCGTGGCTGTCTGGATGAGCTCAACTTGATCATATTTATCACCTTACTGAGAGGTAGCTGTACTGAGAAGTAGCTGTACTGAGAGGTAGCTGTACTGAGAAGTAGCTGTACTGAGAGGTAGCTGTACTGAGAAGTCGCTGTACTGAGTGGTAGCTGTACTGAGAGGTAGCTGTACTGAGAGGTCGCTGTACTGAGAGGTCGCTGTACTGAGAGGTAGCTGTACTGAGAGGTCGCTGTACTGAGAGGTAGCTGTACTGAGAGGTTGCTGTACTGAGAGGT
>NC_056498.1:17857716-17967774 GCF_014905685.2 Nematolebias whitei
AGAGGTCGCTGTACTGAGAGGTCGCTGTACTGAGAGGTCGCTGTACTGAGAGGTCGCTGTACTGAGAGGTCGCTGTACTGAGACGTCGTTGTACTGAGAGGTAGCTGTACTGAGAGGTAGCTGTACTGTGCTCTACTCAAAAACTGCAAACATTCACTATTCCAGTCCCTCAGCAATGGGAGACATCAGAGTACTGTACTTGCTTGTTATGATAGACTTAAAAATGGCAACTCTGGATATTTATTGAAGAAGCAGAAGGTGGTGTTGAAGTAGAGAGGAAGTGGGGTCTGCTGAATGTTTATGGTATAATCAATAATCAATAGATATTTTGTCTGGTTGAGCTTAGATAGTTCCCACACATTCAAATGCACTCACAAAATAATAAACACACACACACACACATGGTTGAGCTAAACTTTCTCAGGGGATATTTCAAGGACATTGTCAGTGAAGCTGAACAATCAGTGGGCTCAGATTGATATCCTTCTTTAGTAGCCAGAACCAGGAAGCTGGGGGTGTTTATTTTGGAAATGGGTCTCCTGCTCCTGCTTTATCATAAACAAGAATACTCAAAAATGGTCTTTTCCTCTCACTCGTGGTGCCAGGAACCACATTCCTCTTCCAAAATGGTACCTCTGTGTTTTTGGACCCACTGTACCAAGCAGTTTTCTGAAATGTCACCAAGCAAAGCATCATTTTACATTTTTGTACTTTCAAACTTGGTGCTGTTGTTGGGAATTCAACTTTAGGCTGTTTGCTCAATTTCAAACCACTTATAAAAGTCTTTTGAGGCAAGTCTGAGTTATGAGTCAGATGAGAAAAATTGGAGCAGTAATGCTGAGTGTAAGTCAAGTCAATGACTTTAGATGTTTTGTTACTGTCCGATCTGTTTTTCATTTGTTTTTGACAGATTGTCATTTTTGACTCATATAACATCATCAGTGACCTCATGTAGATTAGCTGGTAAAGACAACTCTGCTTTAAAAATGATTTGCTATATTAAATCTCATTGAGTCCGTTTTAAGTTATTTACTTTGTGGACAAGTGCACACTGACTGTAACAGCAATAAAATACATTTAAATAGAAATCTCTTCAGAGCGAATACGGTTTATCATTGGCTTCAACTTGACCCAAGTGTTTCTTGCTATTTATATGCCAAACACTTTGAAAAACAATAAAGGGCACATCTATAATGTCAATGGCGCCCTTGGAATGCATATTTGGAAGTTTTTGTCCTTCTGAAGGAAAGACTTTCGAAATTTAGATTCTTGCAGACTCAACTGAGGGTGATTTTTTTGGGAAAAGTGTTTTTTTTTGTTTGTTTGTTTGTTTTTTACCATAAACTGGGAATTTTGTATTCAAATCAAAATTAAAATTTGTCACGAGAAGTGTGTCCAATGCAAAGACCAAACACAAAGACAATCCAGAGCCAATGTCAAGTTTTTTTTATGGCCGATGCCAATCTGTAGAAATCAAGATGGACAATGGCTGAAGTGCAACAGATTTTTCTCTTTTGCATCAAAATGTATTTGTGGTTAAACAAAATGTATTAAAAATCTCTAAATGAACAGACATTCTTCAAACTTTAGAAGAACTTGTGCACTGGGCTTATTCCCATCAAAAAGGGGACAGATTATGGTAAAGTCTCTGTACGTGTCTAAACTTTCTTTTGTCTCGCTCATAACTTCTGAAATGCTCAAAATAATTAAACTTCATACTATGTCAACTTTTTATCATACCGGCTCTAAGGTCAAGGTCACAAATCAAGATCGGAGGTTATGCAAAGGCTTTGCTTGTTCTGGCCATTGCTATAGGGTGCTGTATATGAGTTTGTCAATGGGCATAAATTGTACTGTATGCCTTACTCTTGTTTTTTTAAAAGTGCCAATATTGGTCGAATAAAATTTGTCAACCGATTATTACTTCTATTTCTACGTCAGTCAAGTTGTTTCTGCGATGATAAATTCAAATCATGATCAGTATACAAACCCTGCCCAGTCCAAGATACGGTCGATTCAAGTCCTCAGAATTTTCACTAAATCATATCCAAAACACACCTGATAGCCTTCACAGCACATGAATATCATGCTTGTAGTAAACCAAGACATATTGAGTTTGATTTGTCATAAGTGCCATGTGAGACATGTCCAAGTCTCAAGACAGTCTATGGAAGTTAAAGTATAAACCAAAACGAGACAAGCTCACATGTCTGTACTCTTACTCTTGTAAGAGAAGTCAACTTTGAGTTGTCTTACTTTTGTCATATCCAATCTCCAGTCAACCAAGATTTGACCTTGGTCTCAGAAAAGAAAAGTCCAAGACAAGTTTCACATCAGATCCGATGAGCAAGACAAATCTTAAAAGAAAACTTGTCAACATCAAGTCGTTAGTCGGTCTACATATGCTTTGTAGATGCTCAACCCTAGACAAGTCTAAATTTAAATAAGACTATTGTAATTTAGCTGCAATGAAGGTTTTCTTTGTTTTATTTCAGTGCACGATCTCAATGTCGGATATTCTTTTTGGCTCAGGAAGTATTTAGTAGAATAATGTTGTTGTTTTTAAATGGTTTTCCAGGATTTTCTCAGTTACAGATTTAAAATGTGAATGTTTTCACTTCCAAGTGTTTTGTAAAGTCAGTGGCTCACATGAGCCAAGTTTAGAGCAAACCTCACATTTCTAACTTAAACCTGATCCAGTCTTAAGCCACAAGTCAGCAGATTTCCATACCCTGCACTTCCACCCAGCACCAGGAATCCAAACGGTGTGTTATTAAAAAAAACACGAGGTTATTTCAGACTCTGAGAATGATACATTTACAACTGTCTGGTCACCTTTTCTTGCTTCTCTTTTTTTTTTTTCCATCTGACACGAACACTTTATCTACGGGAGGTTCGGTTGAATCTGGCCTGCATGTGAGATCGGAAGTCTGTCAAAGGGAATTAGTGAATATCTCGGGACGCACTGGAATGCCTGGCTTTAGATCAAACCGGAGAACGCAGAGAACATGTGTAAGATTATTTTTTAAGAGGAGCGCAGTAAACGTCCCAAACAACTTGTGAGGAAGCAGTTACCACGAACTCTGAGAACCTGCCGCTGTAGGTTTGTGCTTCACTGGAGCTCTGATGCTCCAACGCAGCTGTGGTTCTGAGAAAGTATGTCGTGTTTGTGATCTTAGCTGGAAGAGCTCATGTTTAGACAAAAGAGTACGCTCAACACCGATGGTCAGAGGTTCCTGTTGACACCAAGAGCAGGTCAAGAAATGAAAAACGTTTGTTGTGACGAGGTCTCACCGGAGTCTTTCCCTCTCATCCGTACACAGGCGCAGCATTCCTCTCATCAGATCTCACTCCTGGCACTTGGCGAAGCTGTCGGAGTCGCTCCTACCCCCTCCTCCACCTCCTCCGTCGCCCCCACCTCTGCCCCCTGCAGACTCCCCTCCACTCCCCCCTCCTCCACCTCCCCCTCCGTCTGCCATGCATCTCCACTCCGGCTCCTACGCATTACCCTGGCACTCAGCTGACAGCAGGTGAGACAACAAGTAACTGGACCGTCTCTGTACGTCTCATTTTGCTTTATTACTGTCCAGCACTTGCAGGTAACGAATGCTAATTCATCCATCCATCCATCCATTTTCTTAACCCGTTTATTCCATTTTGGGTCACGGGGGTCGCTGGTGCCCATGTCCAGCAATCACTGTGCGAGGGGCGGGGGACACCCTGGACAGGTCGCAAGTCCATCACAGGGCCACATAGAGACAAACGAAACAAACAATCATTCACTCTCTCACTCACACCTAGGGACAATTTAGAGTTACCAATCAGCCTAACATGCATGTTTTTGGTCTGTGGGAGGAAACCGGAGCACCCGGAGAAAACCCTCGCATGCACGGAGAGAACATGCAAACTCCACCCAGAAGGCCCCTGGACCGGGGTTTGAACCAGGGACCTGTTCGCTGAGAGGCAGCAGCTCTACCAGTTGTGCCACCGTGCTGCCCAATGCTAATTCAATTCAATTCAATTCAAAAATACTTTATTAATCCCAGAGGGAAATAAAATAAAATAAATAAACACTCCTCTGGCCAAAATGTCTTTGGTAAAGTGGTGTGTCTCAACCCTGAGGCGTTTGACAAGCAGCAAACCATCAAATGTTTGTCACTGTGTATGAAGTCTGAAAGTTAGGCAAAGATTTTATAGTCCTATTTAGTTTAACCAAAGTAGGTTATCAGTGTGACGGTTAAGAAATCTGCTCCCATTCTGTGAACTAGTCCCATTAAGGTTTTATTGTGTCTGAAAAGGCTTATTATTACCATGACTCAAAGTGGACACCACAGCTGAATAACTAGCAAACACAAAAATAACTAGAATTCAGTTGATTTTACAGATATTGAGCTTATGATATATTAACATGGAGAGTCATTCCCACCCATACTTTGAGCTCAAAGACATCGGACAAATTATTTGCTTAAAATCTAACAAAGTTAAGTCAGGTCCTCTGGATGGTTTCTTTGTGTTGAAACGTTTTGTCTTTCACCCAAAGGACTTCATCAGTCCGAGGATCCACAACAAACTCTGTCTTATAAATTGCACCTTCACATAGTGGGTCAACCAGTTTGATGGTGCTCAGGTGGTTTCTGACGTTCGCCCTCTCCCTAGTGGGAGACCACCGTATTTTTTGCTGTATAAGTCGCGTTTTTTTGCATAATTCAAAATGCTGATTTGACCATCAAATTGCATTTATTAAGGAAAAGTTAGACTGAGACACCTTTACTATATTTTCGAGCAAACAAATAATTGTTTTTAAGTGTTAATCTTGTTAAGTTGTTGTTAAAGTCCTACTGTGCACGCTCCCGCAGCCGCCATTTGGCAGCCAATCGATATTTGGCACACCAGCCCACATTTCCAGGTTGTCAGCGGTGACGCATAATAGATGCGATATGGATTTATCTACCTGGATTATTGAGCATGAATCAAAATATCTTTGCTTAAAACTTTTGGCATGCAAGGAGTTCTAGTTTTATTTGATTTGGTCAGTTTTCTTGGAAAGTATATGGTTCACAAACACAACTGATTCAATTATTTATTTCTTATATTTGTACTTTCAAATAATTCTGTTTTTTTAAATTTTTTTTTGTTTATCCAAACTAATAAAGGAAATTAAGAATCTAAGATTATTCTGCAAGTTTCTTGTTTTTCCTGATTAGTGGATTGATGCTCAAGGTGGCATGGTAGGTAGAGCTGCTGCCTCTCAGCGAGAAAGTCACCGGTTCAAATCCCGACCTTGGACCTTTCTGGGTGGAGTTTGCATGTTCTCTCCGTGCATGCGTGGGTTTTCTCCAGGTACTGCAGTTTCATCCCACTGACCAAAAACATGCATGTTAGACTGATTGGTAACTCTAAATTGTTCTTAGGTGTGAGGGAGAGAGTGAATGGTTGTTTGTCTCGTTTATGTACCCCTGTGATGGACTGGAGACCTGTCCATGGTGTCCCCCGCTTCTTGCACAGTGACTGCTGGATATGGGCACCATTGACCCCCACAACCCAAAAAGAAAGAAGTAGGTAAAAGTTGATGGATGGATGGATGGATGGATTGCTGCTCAAATAAATTAAATATACTGTAGATAGATTTACTTTTCTTATCCTGTGTGAGCAAGACACTAAACAGTTGACCAGTGAATTGGGGCTTCATCTGTAGCGGTCAGGTCATTAGTATGGTCTGTTGTGGTGAAGGAGCTGAACTAGAGGGAGAAACACTTGGATTTCTGTCCATGTTTCAAATAGGGGTGTCCCAATACTATATATATACAGGTATATATATATATATATATATATATATATATATATATATATATATATTTCAGCCCGAGTACATTCAGTTTGGCTACTTGTCGATACTGAATATTGATACTGAGTAGTTAACGAGTTAGTACTTAAACATTACCTCCCTGAGGTTCAGTGGAACTAACCTGTATAAATAAAGATTGAATGAATTACACAATGACTTCAGAAACACATTTCTTTTATTAAAATTATTAAGGCCCACCTCTCTAACCTCTGCGCCACCACTCGCCCCCACCAAAAAAAAAAATAAATAAATAAAGATCACATCAATCAGTATTGTTGTCTTAACACAACCTGTGTTTATCTTAAAATGTCTCTAAACTATGGACTTTTTTGTACTCTGTTACTTGCACAGTGGAAGAGGAAATGACATCACCAAGCATAAAAATGGCATTGGCCCAAAGTATTGGGGCATTTAATGAATACAAGTACGTGTACTTAAAGCTCGCATCGAAACACCACTAATTTCAAATATGAGTTTGGTTCATGTGGATTATGACTGAAAGAACAAAATTATGGATAAAAGTGTCTTAAATGAGTTTCCTCATAGGGTGGCTAAGCTCAGTCTGTGAAATGGTGTAGAGCTGCTCCTCATTGAATGGAGTCATCTGAGGTGGTTCAGACATCTGATTGGGACACCTCATGGCCGTCTCCCTCTGGAAATGTTATGGTGGTGTTTTGCTGGGAAGAGATCCCAAAACTGGCTGGAGGGATTCTACTATCCTCCCTGACCTGAGGAGCAGGCAGTGTCCCTGGAGAGGGGGGTGTTTGGCTTTCCCTCTTGGACCTGTTGTCTCCTTGACCTGACCTTGGATAAGCTGTTGAAGATGAATGAATGAATTAATGTTTTCTTGGCATTAGTTTGTAGCCTCCAGTGAGAAAGGGCCATAAGAATCCACAAACAAAAACTAACTTTACTGCTTTTTTAAAATAATTTCTCTCTAATTGTAGCAGTTGAAAATACTGAATTAAAAAAGCCTTATATGGTGGTTTTGTGATGAGTTTTTATTAACAATGAGGGTGTCATCCTGTGACTCCATGGGATTTTAGACTGTAAATCAGTGTCTGGGATTTTGGTCCTCACTGTGACTGGCTGTGCCCCGAAAAGACAACAATCGCCAGGAAACAGGTGACATCACTGTGTTTTAATGTCAACACAGTCCACTCAGGAAGCATTGATCTATTCTGGGCTTCCATTTAAACATTCCCAAGAGATAACCAGTCAGATTCCTCTGATGATGAGAAACGGGGAGGACGTAAACTGTTTTTGCATGTAAAAGGGTTAAAATGACAGAATGGGTGACTAAAACTGATTATTTTTTCACGTCACAATGAAATTTACCGTTACATTGGTTTTCCACAGCCAGAAAGTGAATTTGGAACTGATTTTTTATTTTACATTTACAATACTTTTTGGTAAGTATTTGATTATTTGTTGTATTTTGAGTTTCTGTAGATGATCACAAATAAGACGTTATCTCCAATGTGCTGAATTAGCAATGGAACCAGTTTAGTGGGGGAAAAAACCCTTTCATATCGGTTCATTTTATTCTTAGCCATCACGCCACATACTACTGAACTTATTTATGGCTCAAACTACCTATAATTATTTTATTAGTGCTTTTCTTAAATATAAAGCAGAGAACTACTGTTCTTGGTATTAATCATTTTGAATTAAATTTCTCAAGATCACAAGTTAATTTGAGATAAGTTAGTTTTTTCTTGTTATCTCAAGAAAACAAGCTTTTCCCCCCCTTGTGTGCGGTTCTTATGTAACACCCAGAACCCCATCCACACGGGAACAGCGTTTGGTGAATATGCAAACGTTTCAGCCTTGCGTCCACATGGAAACAACATTATAGGAAACTCTTTATTGAAACTAGGTTCCAGACCAAGAAAAGCCTTAAACACCACCCTTCCATTCTTGTTTGGATAGACTAAACACAAGAATTTGAAAGTGATGATGTCATAGACCCACCTAACCTACCATCCCAATAATGACAGATTACATGTTTGTGTTTGTGTTGCAAACGTTACATGCTGCTTTTTTTTTTTATAGCAGAACTACTATAACCTACAAAACATCACCTAGCAGACAAGACTGTTGAATAATTTAATTACCTCAGAGCAAAGCAAAAAGCCCCATTATTTTTATTACACCAAATAATCTAAGCACAAATTAGGTTTTTCACTTTACTGAACTGCCAACAAGATCAGCCTTATGCATCAAGTTTACTTTTAGAAAATAAAAGAAATGAGAACAGTTTTAAAAGGCTGACACTTGTTGGTAAAACAAATTTACCCTCTTTGAGCATTTTTATTAAATTCTTCCCTCCATCTCTTGCTTAGATATTCTACCTGAAGTTGTCCTTTATTCTCACAGATTAGAAATATCACGTTAGTATTTTAATGTGACACAAGGGAGAGGTTCCACTTCAGTCCACAAAAAGGATTAGGTTTTTCTCTTTGTGCTTGTACCGTATTTTCGCCCTATAAGTTGCATTTTTTTGCATATTTTACATGCCCTGTGACTTATAGGCCAAAGCGATGTATTTATGGATTTTTTCCCCATATTTATAAACCAATTTTTGGCTGACATGACCATTTTCATTCATTCTGACTGAAAAAATTGAACACTACTATCTAAAACACAAAGTTTGTTTTCTCAGTCATCCAGGTTTATAACAACAAAAAAGGTTGAATCATGTCATCTGGACTTCGTTTTTTTGTTAAAAAGAAACGTTTCGCCCCTCATCCAAGAGGCTTCGTCAGTCTGAGGCCTAGCCATCTGGTATTACCCAGAAGCCACCCTGACTCTTGTGTTTCAAGCCTGCCTCAGATACCCCTGAAGTCTGGCCTTTTCACTAATGGTTTCAAAAACACAAAGTTTGTTTTCTCAGTCATCCAGGTATATAACAACAAAAAAGGTTGAATCATGTCATCTGGACTTCGTTTTTTTGTTAAAAAGAAACGTTTCGCCCCTCATCCAAGAGGCTTTGTCAGTCTGAGGCCTAGCCATCTGGTATTACCCAGAAGCCTACTACTACTACTATCTAACATTTTTCAGTCAGGTCATCTGGACAGTTTCTTTTTTTTGTACTGAAACGTTTCGCCTTCGATCCAGAAGACTTCATCAGTCAAGGAAACACACAACAAAACTGATTCTTCCCCCAACAGCTTACTCCAAAGTAGAACAAACCAGTTCTGCTTATGATAAGATGGTTTCTTTGGTACGCCCCCTCCTCCATTGCCAGCCCTCTTCCTTGTTGACAGTCGTGCCAAACTGGTTGAAAACAACAAAGTCCATGCTCAATAATCCAGGAATACAATCCAACATTTTTCAGTCAGGTCATCTGGACAGTTTCTTTTTTTGTGCTGAAACGTTTCACCTTCGATCCAGAAGGCTTCATCAGAAAAGAAGTTTTTCTTCTTCTTCTTCAAAGAAACTGTCAAGATGACCTGACTGAAAAATGTTGGATTGTATACCTGGATTATTGAGCATGGACTTTGTTGAACACTACCATAGTTCAGCCGCTAGATGGCACCAGAGTAAGGCATGCCATTGTATCATGTAATAAATAGGTAAACGTGGCTATAATGACAAATTCAAAAAAGTTCAAAACAAAAACAACTGGTCTTTATTTATTATACTTTACTTTATACTTTGTTGTTTTTGTCTTGAACTTTTTTGAAGTTACCATGTCCTGGATGACTGAGAATCTTCACCAGCTATTAATGACACAATTGGCTTGCCATACCTGCCAATTTCATTTTGCTCGTTGCTTGGAGCGACCGACAAACCAGCTTCAATTCGCTGCACCACCCCGGCAAAATGCAGCTAATTTGACCATTAAAGTGCATTTATTAAGTAAAAGTTCCACTGAGACAGACCTTTGCTATAATTTCAAGCAAACAGATAATTGTTTTAGTTGCGTTTCTTGTTAAATTTTGAAGAAACGCACAGCAACTCGTCCCTCTGCACGGTCCTACTTCCACTTATCGGCTTTTGAAGTGCAGCTGATTTGATTGTCAAAGTGCATTTATTAAGCAAAAGACTGAGACACACATTTGCTATAACGATGAGCAAACAAAAAGTTTTTAGGTATTTATCTTGTTAAATTAGAAGCTCACCGTTCAAATAACAAATGTTCTATTTTTGTCACTGAACCAATAGGGACAAAAGCTTGTTGGGCTGAACAAAAAGAAGCCATGCACTGAGTCTTTATATTACAATGATCTCACCAAGGTAATCTGTAACTTTTCGAGAAAGAGGAAGTCTGCGTTGTTCGTAAATTGACTCACAATAAAATGAGTCTCTGTCCTTGCATGTCACTTGCCTTGTATGCAAGAGGTCTGCACTGCCCTCCTGATAAGAATCAGTGATATAACTCACCACTTTTAGATTTAATAGAAGCTCCTGGCATAACTCTGGACAATGGCATGTGACTCCCAGTACATGTGCACAAAGAGAGGAAGACATTCAATAAACGGTGTTTGTGTGAATAAGGGAGACATTCTGTACAGTCTGAATGTCTTTGTGTTCGTTTCTACATTCTGTTTGTGTGTTATCGTCTAACCATTCACACAGTACGAGGGTTAAAGGAAGGAAATTGGTGTGCTCACAGTACTGGACTGCTTATAAAAGTTGCTTTATTGAATTAATATTCCAACACTCAAAGGTCTTGTGGTGCATTCGGGTCGGGAGTGTCATCATCAGTCCTCATAAGTTCTAGGTTGCTGTTTGATTAGGTAGGAGTGACTGCCACTTCCTGTCCAGCTCCTGTTTTATTTCTTACTTTACTCTCTCTGTCAGCTGGGTCAAATCTATACCGAAGCCTCCCCTTAGTCATTCATCACTCACTTCCTTTAAAAAACTGTTCCCATGTAGATAATAAAGCTCTCCTTCCTTTGAGTCAGACTTTTCTTGCATTTGTTTCTACAAGTAGTGTCTCATGAGGGAACTAGTCATGGGTCGATCCGAGATTCTGATCTAGATGGATGAACGCCATCATTTCACAGGAATAAAATAAAAAGCTAAAATGCACCACAGATTTATTGACTTTTGTAAAAAAAAAAAAATAATAATAATCAAATTACTATTATATTCATGCTCAATAATCCAGGTAATAATCCAACAATGGTCAGGTCATCTGGACAGTTTATTTTTGTGCCGAGATATTTCATCCTTCATCTGAAGGACTTCTTCAATCTGAGGAGCCACCAACAAACTGGAGTCCCACCACAAACAGCACATTTCCATAATGGAAAAAAACAGTTTGCTGGTGATAAGCTGACCTCTGGGACCCGCCCTCTCCCCCGTCAACTCCTCTAATTCATTAATTATTATTATAGTTGTTGTTGTTTTTATTGTTGTTGTATTATTATTATTATTATTATTATTATTATTATTATTATTATTATTATTATTATTATTATTGTTATTATTATTATTCAGGTCTCTTGTAAATGAGTCCCCGAGGCTCAATGGGATTAACCTGTATAAATAAAGTTGAATGAAAATGATCTGGTGCGCCTTAAAGTCCGAAAAATACTATAAAAGTGTTCAGAGCCGCAACAACCTGCTACAACTGTGATTATCAACAGGTGGCCCGGGGGCCACTTTAGGTTAGTTGGGGAACTTTGTGGCCAGTAGAGATGACATAAAGCTAAAAATATCAATGATATTTAACATTTATTAATATTTGTACAATTTAAGACAGATTAAAAGACTAGAATCTTGTAAAGAGTGGGAAAAATTGTTTTAAAAATATATATATATTATGAATTATGCAGACCGATGTCTTTTTTTTATTTTTAATTTTGGAAAAATTATTAAGTATAGAAATAAAGCAAAAAGCTAAAGTGATCATTTGCAAAAGAAATGACAGGAAAACAGCTAAAACTAGTATTTTTTTTATTGTTTGTAAAACAACCAGTAAAATTCAGTGTTATGTTAGTTTTGGTCAAAGCTTGAAAGAGCCGCTGCAAAGGGACCAAAGATATCTAGATGGAGCATCAATATTAGAAGTCACTACCTCACTTGTTTTTCAAGTTATCATGCTCACAACATGCACAGACAAACGGAGGGTATTTTCAATCCCTCCTTTTCATTCTGCAATGGGAGACAATTAGCTGGTTATTAGCCTCTGTAGTGAGCATACACTACAAAGCTATATACATTTCACCTGCTAATATGCTAACTCTTGTTGCTTGTTTATTTTACCCTAATCAAAACTGAGGAAACGTATAGTTTAATTAAAGGCCCAGGAATCCTTGAATACATGTATCGTCTGCTGCATTTAATGCCACAGTTTTAGACTAAGATCATCTCTTGATGATGATGTTGCTGTCTTAGTCAAATCTCAAAGATAAGTTAAGCACTATAGTAAAGGCCATTTCCAACAAAAGTGTTGTGAATGACTCTCAGCTACTACCACATTAGATTTTAGCTCAATATCTGGAGAACTGACCAAGATATAGCCATTTTCTGTTGGCTAATGTCAGTTGGCTGCAGTGACCATCTTGAATTGGATCAAATCCAAACATCAGTTGTACACGTCCATCTAATGATTGCTTTCTAAAAGTTTCATAAAATCAATTGGTTCATGAGATATTTTGCTAACACAACAGACTAACAAACACAGACCGTAAAACACGTTATCACCCTTTCTCGTAGTGTCGGCGAGCGATAAAGATAACTGAACATTTCTCTGCTGCTGCTGGGCTGTTTTGATGAGATTCTTGTATTAAATGTGAAAACCTGTTCAGGTTCTGCAAACCACAAAACACTAAATGAGCACAACATTCTGAATATTTTACCACTGGAACAAAACTAATGGGTTTCAGTATTTTTAAAGCATGAACCATAAATACCACAAAAAGAGCCTGGAGGTAGTCCACTGGTTACCACTGTGTTTGTTTGAGTTCAGAGCTTGTTGTGAAGAAGCTTGTTTCCAGTTTCCCTCCTGTTTCTTTCTGGAAATTGTCCCCATTGTTTGAAGAAGACACCAAAGGAATACAAAGGAAGAATGATGAGTCTTCCTATTTATTGGAAGAAACCACAATAAAATGTCTGCAGATTGTGTGTAGGGGGGACTTTACAGGTTGGATTTGAACCAGGCACAAGAACACCATGTCCCCCCCCCCCCTTACAATGAGAGCCAATATATGTCAAATATATTTTTCATCCCAAAATTTCCCCCCATTCTTTTTCTCTAATGTGATTTTCATTAAGAGATGATCTTTGTTCGGAAGTCCTTTGTTCCATCTATCTGCACAATTCTGGGTTTTTCTTTGGTGAATAAACGTCGTGGTGGCGGATGTTTTACAGACACTACAAGTCAGATTTAAAGGTTGAAGCAAAGTGCTTGGCAGTTCAGCCTAAGGAGAAACGGTTATTATTAAGTTTATGTTTATTTCATTGTCTGCCATAATTTGTTTTTGGTTTCACTTTTTTTAAAATAATTTAAACTTTTGAAGATGCCGTATTCTAAATCAGGATGGGCAAATTTTATTTTTTTTTTTTACCAGAGGGCCAAATCAAGGTATTTAAAGCAATTGAAGGGCCAAATAGAGAGAAAGTACTGGTAAATAGATTTTCTTTAAGACCGATAATCTGGAACACTTTTTTCAGGCTTTATCTTGTAGCAAAGTTAGCATGCTTGATAAAAATAAGTCTCCTTGATACTCTAGGTATATAAAACATATTCTTTGTAAACTGGCTCTTGAGACAATATGTTGGCTAGCTTTAATATGTTAAAAAAAACATACTTGCTTTTTGGAGTCTTTAAGGTTCAATCTAGTTCTGGAAACACAACGACTTCAGGAAATTTTTTTGGCCTTTCTTAATCCATCCATTATCTTTACCTGCTTCTTCCATTTCGGGTCGCAGAGGTCACTGGTGCCCATGTCCAGTCATCATTGTGCGAGAGGCAGGGGACACCCTGGACAGGTCTCCAGTCCATCACAGTAACACATAGAGACAAACAACCATTCACTCTCTCACTCACACCTAGGGACAATTTAATGCTCCCACCTACTCGGGCGTACTTCACTCAGCAGAGGTCCGCTCATACCGGATTAGACTTAACATGGACTCAAAGTGGACACCTTAAAGCCATGTTCGCACAAAGATCAATTTTCATGACCGCGTACACGTACTCTGTGTCGCACAATAAACTGACCAGCCTCGGACTGTTTTGTCCGCAACACCAATGTATTAAATTCCCCTTCTTCATCTGTGGTCTGGTTTAATGGCCTTTTCTTTTGTTTTTTTTTTGCAAAGAGGCAAGCGATCTCTTCCTCCTCCTCAGTTGATGTCATGACTGAAATTGTTAGAAATGAAGGAATTTATCACTAGAGAATTAAAATTCAATTCAATTCAAAAATACTTTATTAATCCCAGAGGGAAATTATTTGTTGTTGTAACTCGTTATCCTAGTTTCATTAAGAGATGTTATAGATACTGATGGCTGTAAGTAGGAAGGATCTTTTGTAAAGGTCCATCCCACAGTGGATCCTAAGAAACTGGCTGCAGATGCCGTCCGATCCGTCCACCCAGACTCATCTTGCCTCTCGGTTCCCCCGGGCTGCAGGACCGCCCGAATGCCGGGCAGAACTCCTCCCAGAGCGATGGCCACTCCTCCCAGCAGTCTGCCGAGCTCCTCGTCGCTGCGGACAGCCAACTGTAGGTGCCGAGGGACGATCCTGTCCTTCCGCTGTCATGAGCCGTTTTTCCTGCTAGTTCCAGGATCTCGGTGGTCAGGCACTCGAGCACAGCTGGCAGGTAGATGGGAATGCATTCACGGAACATCCTTTTCAACTCATTTGAGATTTGGGGCTGTAGTTGAGATATAATTTGAGCTTTTGAGATGTTAGTCAGCTGCTGTTGGTTGTAGAAAACAGCCTTGTTGCCATGGTTACGCATCATAACAAATGTCCAAAACTAAAAAAAGTTTCAGTAAAAATCCTTCCAGCTGCACAGCATCCGATACCAGAGGAAACAATCATCCAAAAAATGTGATTTACATCCAGAAAAAGAGGAATTAAAGTTTCTAAAAGCAAAATCTCAGAATGAAAGTAACAGAGCTGCTCCAACATGCAGCCACCTTGAGCGGCGCAATTCTAGAACTGTTCATGTTCATGTTCATGGTCTGTTCAAATCAGGCCCGGCGTAACTGTGGGAGGGTCTGGAGATTTCCCAGTTGGTCGGTCTTATGTGTGGGCTTCAGGGCCAGCGCTCTCTGTGGGTTTTTTTGTTGTTGTTTTGTTTTGGTTTTTTTTAGATTTTTTATTAACAACATATAAACACAGAACACCGCCGCCGCTGCTCCTGGGCTGCCAGCTGCCTCTACTCAGGGCCACCGGTAGCTCTCGATTTGATTTTTTTTGCATCCCGTCAATCAGTCCAGTAGGCGTGTTAGCAAATGACCAATCGGCGACCTCAATTTGTCCCAAAGGTAAACGCCCTTGTCTGCGGAGCTGGGCAGCAGCCACTATGGGTGTATGCACAAGTATGAAGTTTCAACTGTCTGCAGACAGTGCACGCAGTGTCCACATGGCTCATGGAGTACACACTGTACACCCGAGTATGTAGGAGCCTTTAGAGTTACCAATCAGCCTAACATGCATGTTTTTGGTCTGTGGGAGGAAACCGGAGTACTCAGAGAAAACTCACACATGCATGGAGAGAACATGCAAACTTCACACAGAAAGGTCCCCGGCTGGGATTTGAACCAGGAACCTTCTTGCTGAGAGGCAACAGCTGTACCTAACTGGTAACTCTAAATTGTCTCTAGGTGTGTGAGAGTTCATCAACCTATTTAAAATATTTATTTTCAATTGAGAATTTTGAGGGCTGCATAGAGATTGTCTGACGGTCACTTTTGGCCCATATATTGCCCACGTCTGTTCTAAATAGTCAGCCAAACTAGATTAGTTGAGCCAAATTTTGTATACTTTTGGCTGTTTTCTAGTTGTCACTTTGTTGTTTTTCATTGTGCGGCTAGTTAAAACTGTTGTTCCCCAACTTTTTTACTTCTGATCCACAAAATACTATTTGAATTTTACAACATGAAACACTTACCTAACTTATAATAGCAATACAAACTTGGTTCCTAATCAGGTGTTTTAGTTGCATCTTTTGGAATAATTGTACGTTTGATGTAAAGGAAATGAAATAGGAAAAATCTAAAGAAGTGACTGCACAAGGTGGAAAGAAGATGAGCGGAATCAAGGGATTGCTTCAAGATTTTTGACTCGTGGCGGTAGGACTTAATGAGATGGAAATCCCGCTCTGGGATAAGAGGCTTCCTCCAAAGGGCTTTAAAAACACATGGAGCTGCTATAGATTCTCAAATCAACACTAATAGAAAACAGATTCCACAGCTGGGCAGTTGAAAATATGTATGTCCAAGGAAAATACACAGTGTATGGTTGATGTTTAAAAATAACTATATGGTAGTATTTAAAGCTTTAACTATCTTTATTTTATTTTATTTGCAGTGACTTGTCGATGCAGTGGGCTCAGTTGCCCAGACCATACTCCTCCACTGACCAAAGCAGCTCCCTGGGCTCTATGGAGAGCTTGGACACACCAACACCAACTACACAGCCATACTCTGGCTCCCACAGTTCACCTGTTGACCCCACCCTCTTCAACAACAAGCGAGACTCGGCCTACAGCTCCTTCTCAGCTAGCTCAAACACGTCTGACTATGCCACTGTGCCACTAAGGCCTGGTGAAGCCTGCTCTATGGACAACCTTCTAAAAAGTCTTGGGCCAGCATGTCAAAGCTACCATGGTGACCCTTCAACCTTGGAGAGGCCATCGGATGAGGCCCCAGATCTAATTGCACACAAGTCAAGATCGTTAACCAGGCCCAGACCAAGACCTGCAGAGGTTAAAGAGAGGCCTTCATCCTGCTGTTATGAGCAGGAGCGGAAAGGAGGAGATTTTGAGATGTTAAAAAATGGAGAATCTCGAATGGAGAGGAAGAGTAACCCCCCTCAGCCACCAACCAGGAAGGACAGTTTTCGGGCCACCCAGAGTCACACTGATGCTGCCAACAAACTTTGCACTTCTGCTCCTACTGAAGATCACAGTGTTTTTTATTATGAAGAAAACAAGTCTTGTCTAAATTCTGAATTTGTAATTCAGAATGGTTTTCCTGCACCAGAAGAGTGTGACCAACCTGAGAGTTTACAGATAGAGGCAGTAGATTCACATTTTATCCATAGTCAAATTGACGGAGTTCGACATATTAGATGCGATAGCAATGCAAGAAAAGAATACAAATCAGAGACCACCTCAGGTGATCTCTCTGACTCAGTGACAGCATCTGAAGAAAAAGAGCCCATCACTCTTTCCAGTCCAGCATTGTTGTTTTCTGAATCTTCCATGAACAATCAAGTTCACTCTAAACAATCCAATGCTGGGCTGCACCGGCACAGTGCCCCTGAGCATCTTCTCACTACTCAAATTCAGTTACTTCAGTTTAACAGTGACAACTCTTCTGTAGAGCCTTACAACCCCTCAAATCCTTCTGACCCCACACTGTCTCTTTGTAGCAACCAGTGGTCTAATTCATCATCAGTCCAGCCTACAACAAATGACCACGAAGCTTTTCAGAAGCAGCTTCCTTCAAATAAATGGAGTGGTAGCCAGTGTCCAACCCCAGGTTCAGTCTTCTTGGAAGTGGAAGATGGTGTTTCAAATGAAAGGCTGGAAGGAAACATAAATGGTAGGTCCCTTTCACCAGTTCAGTGTCATATGCCTTATGGTCGCTCCGTAAGTGTGCCTGGTGAACCCACAAGGTTGTCACCCCAGGAAAAACTGAGCTCTGGTCAGATAGCAGAGAGCGATTTTCAGCCCCTTTGTGCTGCTGCTAGTATGGATACTTTACTCCAGGAGCAAGCAGTTATAGAAAAGGGCAGGTGTGGGCCTAAAAAAGAGGACCTTGGGGAAAAAGAGGAATACACAAAAAAGTCTAACCCATCTAAAAACTATCGACGGAACCGTCGGCGAAATGAGCGATTTGCTACCAACCTCCGCAATGAGATTCAGAGGAAAAAGGCCCAGCTTCAACGTAGTCATGGTCCAGGAGGACTGCTCTGCAGCAGAGAAACCGTCCAAGAAGAGGAAGGTTCAGACCATTGTGAAGAGGAAACCATCTCAAACCTTTCTGTTCAGAACAAGTGTGCCTCACCAGCAGTCCTTCAAGATTCCCATATATCATCACAAGTCAGGACATCAAACACCTTAAGTGAGTCAAACTGTGATATCCTTCAAACCCAGTCCACAACCTACACTGAGAACAATTATCAATCCAGGTCTGTCCAGATTCTGGACCCAGGCATCCCTAGTTTTGGCGTTGGCGTCAGAGTTGTGGAGGAACCAGCACCTGCTGGGAAGGCTCGCCGCTGGCGTTGGACCCCAGAGCATAAACTACAGCCAGAACCAGATGGAGACCGACAATGTAGAGTCTCTGACGAAAGGGTGTTGGGGCTCACAGAGTCACGTCATGGAGTCTGCGCCTTCACCTCCTCATCCAACTCCCCTCACAGTCGCTCCTCTTCGTACACACGAAAGGAGGAGTCAGATATTCTTCCATTTGCAGAAAGAATGAAGTTTTTTGAAGAGACTTGCAAAGGCAAACCAAATGCTTCCAATGCATCACATTACAGGCAGAAAAACACTGAATGTCATCCCGAGCACCACACAGGAGAATTTGGTCAACATTCAACCCAGAGGAGATACTCCTACCAGGGTGGACTGCAACAAGAAAGTGTCCAACTTCCAAACACTGTGGAGGCCAGAAGGCAGTCTGTGAGCGCCATCAGGGAGAGACAGAAAGAGATGGAGAGGGAACGGTTCAGAGAAACGGAGGAGAGAGAAGAGAGGTTAAGAGAGATGGAAAGGCAACAGGAGATGGAAAGACAAGAGAGGGAGTTAGATATTGAGTGTGCAAGGCAGAGGGAGATGCAAGAACAGAGGGAGCGAGAGGAGAGGGTGAGACAGTGGGAGAGAGAAAGAGAGAAGAAAAGAGAAGAAGAATGTCAGCTTACCTCTTATAATGAGTGTTATGGTAATCCTGGCATCAAAGAAAGAGATAAAGACTTTGAACATAAGGAATATTTATACAACTGCCAACCCAAGCCTCCAATGTTCTCTCAGAGCCAAATACAAACACAGGTCCCGCAGTCAGGGTTTTATCCAGTCAGTCATCCTTTACATCCACTGGAGAACCGCCAACCTCTGCATCAAGGATACTCTGCATGGAGCTACACTCCCTCAGAGGTAAGAATGCTTCATGATTAATTCACTTCATGTTTCATCCAGGCTCAGCAGGAGGCTGCTGTCCTGGGATCTGAACCTTTTAGCCAAAATAACTAGGGGTGCACCGATTGCAGTTTTCTGGCTGATCACTGATCTCAAAATCCTGACCTGCCGATTCCGATTTTGGCCGATACCGATTTTGTTTTATAAGTGACACTGTCAGGTGTTATAAGGTCACAATGCACTTTCAATTTTCCAATCTTGTTTTATTGACAAACATACCCTTGAACAATATCCTAGAAACAATACACACATGTTTTAACTGGCCATGAAGTATTGCTCTGAAATATAAATGAAGTTTAGACAATTGTTAAAACTACAAAAAATCGGTAAAATCTGTTTCTCATGCAAGTATCGTCCGATTTCCGAAAATTAAGGAAATGGGGCCGATAAATCGGGGCTAATAAATCAGCTGGCCGATAAATTGGCCGGCCGATTTATCAGTGCACCCCTAAAAATAACCTCAGTGCTTATCACTAAATACTCACCTTTAGGTAATCATCTTTAAATACTTTTTAGTTTATGTTGTGCTTCCAGTACTGCTTGTTGCAGTACTGAGTCCAGGTGGATAAACTTTCCATGGCACTGTATTTGGACTGTGCTCGTGGAATGTACCAAAGTGACCACTAAAGACTGAAAACTCAGCTCTGTTTCAACAACCAGCACCTAAAGCTATCAAGTGGCCACACTCAGATGCTGGAGCTAGAAGTTGCTGCTCTGTCCAAGCGCTTCGTGGTTAAGCGGTTGATTAAAAGTTGAACCTCATGTCCTGCATGTGGTCAAAGTCTGAAATTCTCATCAAAAATGAAGTGGATCATTGAAATATTTCATGGCACTGAGTTGAGTTGGGCAACAGTGGTGCTCCACTTGTGTTAGCGCTAATAGCAACGTTGGCTTACTGCTTCACCGCAAATTGATTCTAGGCTCTGCTGGGGGGAAGGGAGGGGGGTGTCAGCTCTCTTATGTTTACATTTTTTTAACATCAGCCTTTTAGTATTATCATTTGACATCGAAGTAATTCAATCTGACGTTTGTCTTGGACTTACATTGATCTAGAGGTCAGCAAATAGTTGGTCCAAGTCGGCACAGTTTTGTTGGTTTTGTGTGACATTGCCATACCAAAGCCTCGGGGGAGTCTTGACCCCTGCACCTTGACATGTCGGGATTCCTCTTCTTTTTTTTTTTTAATCAAAGCTGGCTCTGATGCCACTGTGATAACCCCACGTGTTGAAATCTGCTGCTGACAGGGTCCAGTCTTTTAATGGGAACAGATGTGCTGACTGTGTTTGTACATGTGAGCACACCTCCGTCAGGAATCTATTAACTCGTGTTCGTTAACACTAAGACATTTTAAATGAAACAGGGATTCATGCTTATTAAAGTCTAGGCTTTCTTCTTGTGTGTGGTATTTCGGAGCGTGTTTATTTTGGACATCGAAAACAAAATATGAAAATGTAGTAATTTTAGTGTCTGCTGTAATTCTTCATATTTAGACACCCACAGCCTAGCTGTGTTTTTAAGTGATTCAGTTGAAATTAAAGTATTATTTTTACATCTTACATCATGACACTACCAATAAAAGTACTGGTTCTCCTTGTTTGCTCTTTTTAAATTAATGAACAAACAATTCAAAAATAACGTTTGGAAATAAAGCCCATTCACAGCAGATTTCACAATATGTTTCGTCTCTTTCTCTCGTTTTTTTTTTTTTTGTAGGTTGCACATGTATGAAAAATTTGGTATTTTGGTTAAAAAAAAAAGTTTTTAAAATGCTAGCTTATTTAAATGACATACAACTTTCAACAACAAAAGGTGTTTTCTTGATTGTAATAGGAACAATATACAAACCGGATTCCAAAAAGTTGGGACACTAAACAAATTGTGAATAAAAACTGAATGCAATGATGTGGAGATGGCAAATGTCAATATTTTATTCGTAATATAACATAGATGACAGATCAAAAGTTTAATCTGAGTAAATGTAAAATTTAAAGGAAAAATATGTTGATTCAAAATTTCACAGTGTCAACAAATCCCAAAAAAGTTGGGACAAGTAGCAATAAGTGGCTGGAAAAAGGAAATTGAGCATATAACGAACAGCTGGAAGACCAATTAACACTAATTAGGTCAATTGACAACATGATTGGGTATAAAAAGATCTTCTCAGAGTGTCAGTGTCTCTCAGAAGCCAAGATGGTAAGAGGATCACCAATTCCACCATTGTTGCGCAGAAAGATAGTGCAGCAATACTAGAATGGTGTTACCCAGAGTAAAATAGCAAAGACTTTTAAGTTATCATCATCAACCGTGCATAACATCATCAAAAGATTCAGAGAATCTGGAACAATCGCTGTGCGTAAGGGTCAAGGCCGTAAAACTCTACTGGATGCTCGTGATCTCCAGGCCCTTAAACATCACTGCACCTCAAACAGGAATGCCACTGTCAAGGAAATAACAGAATGGGCTCAGGAATACTTCCAGAAAGCATTGTCAGTGAACACAATCCACCGTGCCATCTGCCGTTGCCAGCTGAAACTCTACAGTGCAAAGAGGAAGCCATTTCTAAGCAAGCTCCACAAGCTCAGACATTTGCACTGGGCCAGGGGTCATTTAAAATGGAGTGTGGCAAAATAGAAGACTGTTCTGTGGTCAGATGAGTCACGATTTGAAGTTCTTTTTGGAACACTGGGACGCCATGTCATCCGGACCAGAGAGGACAAGGATAGCCCAAGTTGTTATCAACGCTCCGTTCAGAAGCCTGCATCACTGATGGTATGGGGTTGCATGAGCGCTTGTGGCATGGGCAGCTTGCATGTCTGGAAAGGCACCATTAATGCAGAGAACTATGTTCAGGTTCTAGAACAACATATGCTCCCATCTAGACGTCATCTCTTTCAGGGAAGATCCTGCATTTTTCAACACGATAATGCCAGACCACATTCTGCAGCAATCACAACATCATGGCTACGTAGAAGAAGGATCCGGGTACTGAAATGGCCAGCCTGCAGTCCAGATCTTTCACCTATAGAGAACATTTGGCGCATCATAAAGAGGAAGGTGCGACAAAGAAGGCCCAAGACGATTGAACAGTTAGAGGCCTGTATTAGACATGAATGGGAGAGCATTCCTATTTCTAAACTTGAGAAACTGGTCTCCTCTGTCCCCAGACGTCTGTTGAGTGTTGGAAGAAGAAGGGGGGATGCCACACAGTGGTAAAAATGGACTTGTCCCAACTTTTTGGGGATTTGTTGATGCCATGAAATTTGGAAACAACAGATTTTTCCCTTAACATGATACATTCTCTCAGTTTAAACTTTTGATCTGTGATTTGTGTTCTATTCTGAATAAAATATTAGATGTTGGCACCTCCACATCATTGCATTCAGTTTTTATTCACAATTTGTTTAGTGTCCCAACTTTTTTGGAATCCGGTTTGTATTTGAAAAGTATATTTATGTTCCCTACCCAACATATATTCAGCTAATACCCGCAGTCTAGAAATTTTTTGGCAAAGTTCTGGCCACCATTTTTTGTTGTAATTTTAGTTCTTAGACTGATATTTTAGCCCTTTTGAAGTGGAGTTCTGTGAAAATGATTTTAAGAAATAATATCTTACAGATACAGTAATTTGCTTCCATATGAAAACAACTAATCCCAAACATTTCTTAGTGGATCATGCAAACAATATTTTATAACCTATTCCACCGCTGTCATTTTCACCATACAAAAGATCCATTACTACACTGAAATTGTCCTAACAGCAACAAACAACTTATTTCTGTTAAAAGTAATATAAACGAGAGAAATTGCATTTCCTGCAAAAATGCAGTGTGAATGCTTATTGCTGAAGAATTTGCTGAAAAAACAGCTAAAATTAGCTAAAACATGCTGAAATGTAGCTGAAAGGAAAGCACAAGCCTACGTTAGCAGAAGAAAGCAAAGAACATATATTTGCTGAATTAGGTTTAAATAAGCAGAAATGAACCCCAAAATTTGGAAATTAGCTAAAAAATAAAAAAAGCTGAAATGAGCTAAAATTAGATAAAAAGTAGCTGAAAAGGCAGAAAGAAGATAAAACTATCAGAAGGGAGTGGAAGGAAATGAAATGAGCTAAAAAATAAAAAAAATGTGGAATTAGCTGAAAAAGCTAAAATTAGCACATAACAGCTAAATAGCAGAAAAAGCTGAAACTAGCAGAAATAAGCTGAAAGGAGCATAGCAAGCTGAAATTAGTAGAAATAAGTTAATTAGGCTGAAAGTCGCAGAAATTACCACAAAAAATTGAATGTATCTGCAAACAGCCAAAATTAGCTAAGAAATGCAAAAGAGTTAGCTGAAAAGGTAGAACAAGTGTAAATTAGCAGAAGGAAGTGGAGAGCACAATTTTGCCCAATTGGGCTGAAAGAAGCAGAAATGAGCACAAAAAAAGTGGAAATTATCTGAAAAAGCAGACACAAAATAAAAATCAGCTGAAAAGTAGCTAAAAAGAAAAATAAGCTTAAATTACTAGAATGAAGTGGAGAGAGCACAGTTTTGCTGAATTAGGCTGAAAATAGTTGAAATGAGTGCAAAAAACGGGGAATAATTGAAAAAGCTTAAATTAATATAAAAATAGCTAAATAGTAGCTGAAATATCAGAAAATGCTGAAACTTGCAGAAATAAGCCGAAAGGAGTATAACAAGCTGAAGTTAGCAGAAAGAAGCTGACAGCAGCACAAAATAGCTGGAAAAAAATCCCTAGCTGAAAGTAGCTGAAAAAAGTTTAAATTTGCACAAAGAAGCTGAAAGAAGCAGAACAAAATGTGAAAGGAGCAATAAAAGGTTGTAAACGGATCTCAAGATTTGAAGGATGGAAAATGAGCTCAATTCATTTTCTATGAGAAAAAAATGACAGAAAAGCCTAAATAGTTCAAAAAGCTCAAATTGCAACAATACCAAAAGTCATAGCAGGATTGTCCTGAAAGAGCTGAACGTTTTGAATTGTTGAAATAGCTCAAAAATTGTGTAACCAGAAAAATGCTGAAAAATATACGAAAGAAAAATGGATCACAATAGTGTGAATACTTCATAAACATTTACACAATTAAAAACAATTGTTCTAATTCTACCATTAGAGTTTGTGTAACCGCTATAAGACATTTTTTTTTAAGATTGGAGTTTTTTTTACTAACTTTGCAATCCACTTTGGTCTTGACTGTTCAGACTAGCTGTGAGCTCTTCCGTCCTGTTGGATGTAAATTTTATTTCTCCAATCTGAGGTCACTCAAAGATCTGTCTACAACAAGTAAAAGTCTAATATGCACAACTTTTTCACAAAATCCCACTTCCAAATGGCCAGACTATCCCTTTAATGTTGCACTGATGGCCCAAAATATTTGATAAAGATTCTATTATATATATATATATATATATATATATATATATATATATATATATATAAAGTGCTGGCAGTGGATTAAAAAATCTGCAACTTCCATCCAAGCATTTGAGACATGAAACACACTTTATCCAGATCGTCCTGTTTTATGGAGGGTGTGCAAGTGGCGGCCAAATAGGAAAACTTTGATCCAGTCACGCCAACATACCCCCCCCCCCCCCCCCGGCATGGTGTGATTCTCATCACACAGATCACATCTTTTCTGGACGTGTGGACCGTGCTGGTGTGGTTAAACAGCCCCTGCCAGCTTTTATTTTGAAAGCACCATGGAAGTTTAATGAGTTCATTCTCACATTAGTCTAAGGTATTTTGCAGCTGTATTTTTTTTTTTTTTGGGGGGGGGGGGGCAAATAATAGAAGAGCTATGTCTAATAATTATTTTAATCATCTTTCTTGACCTTTTCATTCAATAAGTAAACCATAAAATAGTAAAGAAAACTAAAAGTTAATGCATCACACGTCAACACTGTTTGCACTTTCTGAGTTTGTGTGCCCTGTCGCAGAGCGGAGAGGGGATTGGAAATACCCTCTGTCCATCTGTTTGTGCACGTTGTGAGCACGATAACTTGAAAAATAAGCACGGTACCAACTTCCTTTTTGGTGTGCGGCTGCATCTAGGCGTAATAAAGTTTCCTTTTTAAAATTGTCTTGCCACATGAATATCCAGTCGAGAAAAACACTTGTTTCAAGATTTACAAACATTTGTTTTTGTCGTATTGCTTGCCTTATATAAAAATAACTCTTTAATTTTCTGTCTGCAGAGTAAACTAAAGTGTAAAACAGAGAAGTCGACGTTTGACTGGATTTATTTCTCATGATCATTACATAGTAATGTGCAAAAGTCTTGAGCCACCTCATTTTTCTGTCGGCTTCTACTGTTTTAGTGGAAAGCCTGACTGTTTGGTGTGCTGTGGATTCCTAAAAAAATGAGAAAAGTGGATAAATACAGGACAAAAGTAGACTTAACAAATTTTCCAGCTGATAAATGGTAATGCGAAAGTTGTGTTTTTTAAGAAACGGGGGGGGGGGGGACATTGAAGACCTGAGAGAGGAGTTCAACGACACATCGTCATTCACTTGACCAAGTTTTCAGCTAGTTGCTCTTTGGGAATAACACGTTTTCTTTTGTTGTTAGACTCTTTGCTGGTACCAAACATCCTATTTAAATTTCTTTATGTGTCGACACAACACACAGGTTCATCCTTAAGTTTAGGAGCCTTCCGTATTGATCCATGGGCCAAAGTAAAATGATTGTAAAACAACAAAACATCTCTTAAAAATGGACAAGAGTCTAAGAGAACATGAGTAGGTCCACTTTAATAAATCTTCTAAAAGACTTTCAGAAAGTCTGAAAAATTGTTATTTAAGACTATTTAAAATTACATAACATACCTAAAGCTAAATATAAACGGTAAATGGACTGTACCTTTATGGCTTCTTTCTATCTAATCAAGATACTCAAAGCTCTTTACAACACAATCTGTGCCCTCATTTACCTCCACACACACATTCATACAGCTCTCTACTACATCTCTACAAAGATAATCTGAATCTGTACAAACACTAATCAGTGCTTTTAATAACATTCATACACTGATGGGACACACATCGGTGGCAATTAGGGGGTTTAGTTTCTTGCCCAGGGACACTTCAGCATGTGACTGCTGGTGGAATCGAACCCCCAACTCTCCCATTGGAGGACGACTGCTCTAACCACTCAACCACAGCTGCTCCTAAATATAAAGAAACAAAAAGTGGCTCAACTTTTGTACGTAATACCAAATGTTCCAATTTGATACCCAGCTTGTTTAAAAAAATAGACAATTCATTCAATTCAATTTATTTATTTAGCACCAAGTCACAACAGAAGTCGTCTCAGGGCACTGAACAGAAACATTCATATATAAAAATAATAACATTATTTATCTAAGGAGCAGACTGCTCCATCACAGAACTCTCATCTTGAGCAACGCATGAAGGCAACAGTGGAAAGGAAAAACTTCCTGAAGAAACCTTTTGCAGAACCAGACTCAGGACAAGCTGCCATCTGCTTCGACCAGCTGGGTTTGAGAGGAACAGGAAGGAGGAACAGATACACAATGGCAGGTCAAGAATCACTTTAAGATTGAGATAGTATCAAATGAACTTTTCAATTTTAGCAAATCATTTAACGAAATTAGATTAATTTGTCCTCTAGTAGTCTAAGCATCATAACAAGCCCACCCTAACTATAGGATTTATCAAAAATAAAAGTCTTAATCCCAGTCTTAAAACTGGACAATGTGTCAGCCTCACGGACAGAAACTGGAAGTTGGTTCCATAAGAGAGGAGCCTGATAACTGAAAGATCTTCCTCCCATTCTGCTCTTGGAAACTCTAGGGACCACAAGTAAACCTGCAGCCTTAGAGCAAAGTACTCTGTTAGGAAAATCTGGAACAAAAAAAAATCTCGGCTTTAAGATGGAACTAGGTTGTTGAGGTCTTTGTAGGTTAGAAGTAAAATTTTGAATTCAATTCTGGATTTGACATTCATAACCTTCCAAAATTTATCTGATAAACTAATCTAAACTTGATCCATTAGGACAAGTCAAACTGCTGAAGACAATGACCTAAAAGACCTGAAAGTACTAGAGAAAATGCACACGCACTGCTAACTTAGTCTGTCAGGGCAAAACTTAGAAATAAAAAAAGCACCAAACAGAAAACTCTCTTTAAAAAACACAATAAACTCTAAAGATTAAATAAGACACAATTGTTTCTTCATCTGAGCTGTGGCTCACCAAAGCTCCTCATATTAGCATCCAACACCAAACGTTCTTAATGTAGCTGAAAGAACATTACAGGGTGGAGCAGCGGCCATTTCCCTTCAGCAGGAACGTGTGCTGAGCTGCACTTCGCAGCTGACTGAAGCCTTCCCTCATTCCTTTACACTTATTAACCCATCTCAAATCTCTTCACAGGCGTGTCACGCCCGGCAACAGGAAACCACCAAGCTGAACAGGAAGTACAGTTTGACAGAAAGGTAAACTGCCTCCTTTGGCAATAACTTTTATTTATATCTTATCAGGGGCTTTTATAACGGAGCAGACCCACTCGTACTTTCTCCACTTCAGTGAGAGTCTCCTGAGGCTTTAGGTGGGGTTGGCTCATTGTGCACCGGAGGAAACCCCACTCAGTCACGCCTGGCTGTGATCTGACTCTAATGAGCTCCAGTTGAGTGGAGCAATCATCCGTGTTCAAAATGTGACCATAATGACGTGTAGTTGGACCTGTGTGGGCATGTTGGAGGACATGCATGACTTGTGAAGGGGTCTCTGCGCGTATTTGACCTGAGGAACACAATTTGATGAACATGGAAGGCAAAAAGGAAACATTTACTGTAATCCAACTACATTAAACCTCCAAAAGTCCCAGTAAAAATGTGCATTTACCTTAACTTTTAACCTGTTCAGTTGTTTTTTTAGATGAATGTTTAGCTCTAAAGTTCAGATGTTTTGAAAAGGGGTTTTACAGAAAAGTTAGTATCAATTAGAAAACTGATATTTCCTGTGAAAATGCAGAGTGCATGCTGAATGAGTGTGGCTGAACGTTGCTGAAGAAGCTGAAACCAGATTGGTTTGAAGGCCAAACTGTTAATGCACGTTGAATTTGAACAGCTGACATTTGCAAAAAGCACCAAAATAAAAGCAGAAAGTAGTAGCTCAAAAAGCTCAAATTAGCAAAAAATAAAAAAATAATTTAAAAAAGCTGTAAAAGCTGAAATGAGCAAAAAAGGCTGGGATTTGGAAAGAAATTGCTGAAAAGGCCAAAAAAAAGGGCGGAAATTAGAAGAAAGAAGCTGAAAGCAGCATGAAAAGTTAAATTATTAGAAAGAATCACAAAAGGCAGAAATTTGCTGAATAAATGGCAGGAAAACAAAGACTAAATTAGAAACATACCTAAAAAGTAGCAGAAAAAGCAAACAAAAGCCAAGCTTAGCAGGAAGAAGCTGAAATTAGCAAAAAGAAAGCTGAAAGGAGCAGAGAAATGGCAAAAAATAAATAAATCACTGAACTAAAAAGAAGTTAAAAGGAGCTGAAGGTCGCTGAAATGAGCACTAAGAAGCTGAAAAAAGCTGAACCAGTACAAAAAGTGAAAGGATCAGTAAAAAGTTTTAAACAGCACTAAGAGTCCATTCATTTTCATAGAGAAATGCGGCAGAAAAAGCTAAATATTTCTGAAAGTAAAAGTTGTACAAATACCAAGTCACAGCAGGAATATCCTGAACGAGCTGACTGTTTGAATATATGATTTGTTGAAATGGCATAAAAGTTGCAGAGTGAGTCGTACAGTAGTCCCCTTGCTACTTCGCAGTTCGTTTATCGCAGATTCACTCTGTCGTGGTTTTTCAAAATAAGATTGGACGTGGAACACAACTGGCTGATTGATGGATGAACTGCACGATCAACATGAAATTTTTATTTAAAATAAATTATTTAAAAGTTTTTAGCACCAGCTGCACATTTACGCAGCCCAGAGCTGCAGAAAAAGCTTCCTCTTGCAGCTTTGTGCAGCCCACACTGCTGCAGGATAAACTTCCTGCTGCTGTTAAACAGCTCATCAGCTGTTGAGTGTGCAGAGTGGAGAAGTGGGCGTGGCCAAGAACGCTTGCAGGAGGCAAAGAGCAGAGGAGGCAGGGAGCTGAAATCATGACATTCTGTGGCCTTTCTGGGTGGAGTTTGCATGTTCTCTCCGTGCTTGCGTGGATTTTCTCCTGGTACTCTGGTTTCCTCCCACAGACCAAAAACATGCATGTTAGGCTGATTGGTAACTCTAAATTGTCCCTAGGTGAGTGAGAGAGTGAATGGTTGTTTGTCTCGTTTGTCTCTGTGTGGCCCTGTGATGGACTTGCAATCTGTCCAGGGTGTACCCCGCCCCTCGCACAGTGATTGCTGAACATGGGCACCGGCGACCCCCATGACCCAAAATGGAAGAAGCGGATAAAAGATAATGGACGGATGGATGGAATATACTGTAGATCTATAAAAATAATAAAATAAACTACTACTTACTACTTGTACTACTAATCCTACTTGGTGGTTTTTCACTTATCGCGGGTCTTCAGGGTACGGATCCCCCGCGATAAACGAGGGACTACTTACGGTATGCCAAAAAATATACATAAGAAAAATGGATCTCAATAATGTGAAAGCTTTATAAGCATTCACACATTTAATATCTTAACTGGTGTAGATGGCTCTTTAAACTACCTCAGTTTGGAGAAATACAGTAGTGATTATTTCTGGATAAATTGACAGGCTAACAGCTTTTCTCAGCAGAACCAAACCGAAGAGGGTTGCTGCCATCTTCAAACAGCTCCAACCTCAGAAAGACTTTAGCAGTTCGTGTTTGTTGGCATTGAAATTCATCAGATTGGAGGAGTTTTAAATTGGCAGCAATCCACTTTGGCCTGGACCTGCAACTTGTTACAGTTTGAAGTACGTGTTGAGAAGTACTCTCAACTACTACCACATCAAATGTCAGCTAACTGTCTGTAAAACTGGGCAGCGTTTGCTAATGTCAGTTAGCTGCGGTGGCGATCTTGAATGGCCACCACATCCATTGATTACTTTTAAGAGTTTCATTGTCCATAGTCATTTTGTGTTGGGCAATATTGATTAGTTAAGGCAGCCATCTTGAATATGGTGCACTCCAGGGATTACTTACTGAACATTTTATTAAAATCCATCCACTGGTTTGAGTCAGGCTTAATTGTCCCCCATCGTGAAGCGAAGTGAGGAATTGAAAATACCTTCTGTCTGTTTGGCTGGCTGAGCTGCCATCTTGTGAGCTAGAAAACTTGAAAAACCAAATGTGGTACTAACTACCATTTTAGTGTGTTGCTGCATTTAAGCATAAAAAATGCCCCTGTTGAATAATTGGGTTGCCGCATTAAAATACAAGATGGCTGCCACCATATATGTTTATGTAAACCGACCACCCCCATCATTTGAGGAAACTGTACATTCTATTTTTATATTGCCTAAAAGAATAGTTTCCTCAAATGATTGGGGTGGCCGAAGATTAATCTGTGGTGGCCAAGGCCACCATTGGCCACCCCCTAGCTCCACTATTACGCCTCAACTGCACCCTCTGCTCACCTGGATCCATCACTCTGTTCTGCCTCGGGACATCAACATATATCTTGTTATTCCTGCAAATTCTGGGAAATTGTAGCTAAATGTAAAATATTTTAACAGTTATGACTGGTTTAAGATTATAAACCTTTTTTTTTTTACCTGGAGGTCTTTAAATATGTTTAAAAGGCTCACTGAATGTTGTCTGTGGAATAATGAAGTGTTTTGTTGTTATTTATTTATTTCATGTTAGAGACTACCCAAGTTGCAGGCGGGAGTCCAGGCCCCCTCAGAGCTTCGGTCAGCAGCAGCATCACCTCCATCAGGCTCAGTGGGACTCCAGACGGACTGACAGCAGCAGTGGCGATCGAAACGGTTACGCCTTTGCTCCTCCGCCGGCTCCTCTCTTTCTTCGAGGACGAGCCATGTCTGAAAACGACCTCCGCTTTGAAAGCAGCCACCGCTGGTCTCCGTCTCTGTTCTCTGCAACCAGCCAGATGCTGAGCGAGGTGGAGGAGGCAGGAGACTCAACGAGTCCTGCCAGGCAAAGCAGGAAGAAAGCTCCACCCAGGCCGCCGCCCCCCAAGTGGGAGCAATTCCACCGCCGACGTGCATCTCACCACGCCCTGCTTTCTTCCTCTTCCTCTTCTGCTGTCGCTCCTCTCTACATCCCAGACTCCTTCAACATCTCAGAGGGGCAGTATTCAGCTCGTTCCTCCTCCTACGTCCCTCCACCGGAGACAACTCGACAGAGGTCCTACAGTTTGCCCCCAGAGAGGCAGGAAGTCACAGAGATCTGCCCTCGGTGCAGCTGCAGCCAAACTCAAACCCAGGAGCGCATGTATGAACATGCCCCATCCAATCAGAATCCAGCTCAGTTTCAGCAGCACCCTTTCACCGTGGCTCCGCCCAGTCCCATGTTCTCCACGAAGATGTTCAGACCTGTGGCTCCGCCCCATCCAGAGAAACTGGACCCTCCACCTCAAGCTGAAACCACCACAAGCAGGTGAGCTGAAGAGTCTCACATTTACATCAGACCAACTAAACGTTTTGATATAAAAATAAAAAAAACGGCAGCTTTTTTTTAATCTTTTAATTTCAAATTCATTTAAATATTTGGTGAACGGAATTATGTCCAAGCATTTATCAAGGAGTACCAGAAAAATGATCCTTTTTGACTAAAGTTGTTCAAATAACAAGAGTCTCTAAAGGCTTTTTGGAAAAAATAAATGAAAATTCTTTGTGACTAAATTGAGACTGACTTACAGATCAGTTGCAGAAATGCTGCATGAATGTTGCAATGTATTTACATTTACATACCAGCGATGAGTAATGACATTATTATTGACGTCTACCATATTTTCTAAACTTTAAGTCACAATTTTTTTTTCATAGTTTTGCCAGTCCTGCGACCTGTACTCCGAAGCGACTTATAGTCTGGAAAATACGGTAGTTAAAACAAGAAAATTTGAATTATTGCAACAGCCACAACCGCTAAGTTGTTTTCTGACAGTGCTTTTCCATTCAGTGTCCTTTTTTGGACTCAACACCTACTGCCCACCTACAAAAAAAAAACTACACTGAGTGCCCCAGCGTCTGTTCCATTCAATTTTATTTTGAAAGGATTACAAAGTGGACGTTATGCTCACGGGTGAGCTCAGCATTACTGTTAGAATATGTGCTATTAGATCAGTGAAAGTGAAGGATGAGTTGTCTGAAATTTGAAAATAAAATTTAAAAAAATTGTGAAAAATAAAAACTACCGTATTTTCTGCCGTACACATCACACCACCCTATAAGTCGCATCAGTCCAAATATGTCTAATAAAGTGGGGGAAAAAAATCCATAAATACGTTGCTTCGCCGTATATGCCGCATCTATTATGCGTAACCTCTGACGCGTTGCGTTTGTTACATGTCACCGCTGACAACCCGGAAATGTGGGCCGGTGTTGTGCCAAAAATCTATGGGCTGCCAAATGGCGACCGCAGGAGCGTGCATGGGAGGACTTAAGAATTTAACAAGATTAACACTTAAAAACAATTATTTGTTTGCCCAAAATTATAGTAAATGTGTGTCTCAGTCTAACTTTTCCTTAATAAATGCACTTTGACGGTCAAATCAGCTGCATTTTCAAAAACCGATTTGCGGAAACATGAATGCACAGAGGGCGACTGTCACTTTTTTCAAAAAGTAACAAGATAACCACTTAAAAACAATTATTTATTTTTTTTGCTCCACTTTATAGTAAAGGTGTGTCTCAGTTGAAAAATGCACTTTGATGGTCAAATCAACTTCATTTTTCTGGGGCGGCGCAGCGAAATGAAGTTGATTCAGTTGCTCCAGGCAGATGACGGTGGCCGTGTATGGCAAGCTAATTGTGTCATTAATAGCCGCTTTTACCCATTACATGATACAACGGCATGCCATACTACTCAAGCGCCATCTAGCGGCTGAAAATATTAGTGTGCAATATTTTCATTCAGCGTGAATGAAAACGGTCATGTCTCAGCCAAAAATTGGTTTATAAATATGGGAAAAAATCCATAAATAAGTCGCTTCAGCGTATAATTTGTAGGGCATGCAAATTATGCAAAAAACTGACTTATAGGCCAAAAAATATGGTATCTTAAAACCAAAGAGTTTATTTAGCTGTGGATCAAAGTAATTGATATGATTGGCTGGTGCAGGCAGAGATAGAGGTTTTCTTTGGGAAAATAGAATTACCAGTAGTTAAAACATTTTACTTAAAGTGACAGTTCAGATCCTTTGAAGCCTGTGAATCAACAAATTATGCATTTATCTTTCTGTAGGAAAGGTTATAAACAAGCATTATCTTACCTGTTGTAGATCGTTTTTTGACTGATCTTGGGATTGTTCTTAACAAAACGTTTGAGTTAGCTGTTAGTTCAAAATTAAACTTTATTTCTGCAACTGTGGTGGTTTAAAGAAACCATCTGCAACAGGTAAGATATTGTTTATAATCGTTTCACAAAACCGCACTTTAAAATATCTAAAGTACCACTTTAAAACGAACTTGAAATATTTTATTTTCTTCTTGTTAGTGTAGTATAAATCCTCTCAATGTGGACTAATTTAATCCTCACTGCAGCAGCAAACAACAACACGGAGGAAAAAATGTGAGGGAGAAAAATCAGTGTGATGACGAGCTTACCAGAGCAGCCAGACTTTATATCTCCATATGTCCCAAACAACCACTGAAAAAAAAAACACATTTAGAATAATAAATACTCACAAAGGGAGGGAGTTGGATCCAGGATGGAAATATAATGAGCTGTTTTAAAGTCTGCGCCTTAGATTTCTCTTTTGGCTTGTGCCGAGGTACAGAAGCTACCCGAGGTTTCTGTGGAGGAGGAGAGAGAGAAAGGTAGAGAGAGGTTGATCAATTTGTCTTTCAGTTTTACACAAGCTTAGAGATAATTAAATTACTGACGGTCCAAACGGTAAATTTACTGAAGTTTCAGTGTTTAAAAACATAGGAGAAAAGTTATCTTTCAGCAGCTCAACGCTTTTCTAAAATACATACCTGTTCATCTCACATTTATTCAATCCAGTTCAGTTTATTTATAAAGCACCAAGTCACAACAGAAGTCATCTCAGGGCACTGAACAGAAACATTTATTTATATAAAAAAGTAAGTTAATAATGTTATTTATCTGAGGAGCAGACTGCTTTGAGTCAACTCCATCGCAGAACTCTCATTTTGAGCAAGCACGAAGGCGACAGTGGAAAGGAAAAACTCCCCTCATGAGGAAGAAACCTCCAGCGGAACCAGGCTCAGGACAAGCTGCTTCGACCGGCTGAATATTGATTTGAAGGGACAGGAAAGAGGAACAGATGCACAGTGACAGGTCCAAGTCCATCAGGTTTTCTCTAGGAGGAAAAAACAGAACTCCCATGTTCAGAAAGGATCATTACAAATACAAACTGTTCATTTGATGAAATGAGGTCAGTTTGTTCAAGGTTCTTTATTGTCATTCACATCACATGTAGTACATGAGGTGGAACGAAATTGTGTACTCAGTTCTCCAGTAGTCTGTTATAGCAGCATAGGATAAGATACATGTCAGGAAGCCAAGCTGACTAACTATAGGATTTATCCAAAAGGAAAATCTTGGACGATGTGTCTGTCAGCCTCACAGACAAAAACTGGAAGTTGGTTCCACAAGAGAGGAGCCTGATAACTGAAAGATCTTCCTCCCGTTCTGCTTTTGGAAACTCTAGGAGCCACAAGTAAACCTGCAGCCAGAGAGCGAAGTGCTCTGTTAGAAAATATGGAACAATAAGATCTGTAATATAAGATGGAGCTAGGTTGTTGAGAGCTTTGTAGGTTAGAAGTAAGATTTTGATTTATATTCTGGATTTGACAGGGAGCCAGTGGAGAGAAACTAAAACTGGAGAAATATGATCTCTCCCACTAACTCCAGTTAAGACTCTGGCAGCAGCTTTTTGTATTAACTGAAGACTTTTTAAAGAAGTATATGGACACCCAGATAATAAACCATCGCAATAGTCCAGTCTAGACGTGACATGAACCAGTTTTTCTGCATCATTTTTAGACGAGATGTTTCTAATTTTAGTGATATTACGCAGGTGGAAGAAGGCTGTTCTAGTAACGTTTATAGTTTCATGAGCTACTTTTCAGTGACAATAAAATGCAATGTTAAATGTTGTCTTTATGTAAACCAACTTTCAGTGTGAAATCAGCATTTCTTCTGGTGAAATGTCTTCATGTTTCAGCTCTTCTGAGTTTAAAAGAACTTTGTAAGTTTAGGAGATTTTTGTCTTAAACCTTATTCTGAGTTGAGTGCTGTGGCCCTCGGTGTTTGTAACTTTCATATATTTCAAAAATATGTTGCTGTATTTATATTAACCTGTCAAAACACATTAAGATCTCTAATTCATCCAAAAACACAGTTCTCTGTGAAATCTGCTTCTGCTCTAATTTTGTCTGTCTTTAACTTCTTAGCTACTGTTCTGCTATTTTAGCTCTTTAGCTTTTTGCAACTTTAGCGTTTAACTGACCTTTTGCTACGTCTCGCTACTAGCTAGCCTGTTTATTCTTTTAGTCTGGCTGCTGTTATTTTAGGATTTTAGCTGCTATTACTTTTAGCTTTTAGTTAGCTACATTTAGTTAGTGGTCTGCTTCTTTTAGCATTTGGCTACTGTTTTGCATTTTTAGCTTTAACGACTCATTTTCAGCTTCTTCGACATTTATGCTGCATTTTCTGCAAAAATAATTATCTGATGTATGATGTCTCTGCAGTTCACATGTGATGGACATGAACCATAGTCCAGATCAGGACCGGGTAACGATGAAACCTCACAAACCGCAGCCCAGCGTAAGGCCAGGTGCCGAGTGGGAGAGAACTCCATCTCCCAGAGTTCATAGCAACACAACACCATCTAGTGCTGTAGAAGATGGGAGTGTCAGTAGAAGTTGTCCTGCTGAGTCTTACTTCAGTCAGATGGACTTCCAGCAGCAGGTTTGTATGGACAGAGATCTCCAGGAGGAGGAGCAGCAGAACCTCCTCGAGCCAGGGGCAGAATCAGAACCGACCCTGAGCCCAAGCCCGGCTCACAGCCTGGAGGTGGACCTGGAGCTGCCCTTAGAAACGGATATCGATGATTTCCAGGAGGAGGAGCTCCCAGCAGAGGACGTGCCCCTCACCAGTGAGCTCCCGTGCTTCGCTCAGCCCGTCACGGTTCTGGAAACGGACATCGACCTGGTGTCGGATCCAGAGGTGTCGCTGTCCGGAGAAATTCCAGCAGAGAGCAGCTCTCTGGAGGAGCTGGAGTCGGAGGAGAGCTGCAGAGAGAGGCTGAGCCTGGAGGAGATGTTCCCCCCGAGCAGTGAGGGGGAGTCGGGCACGGAGAGCTGGAGAGGAGCCTTCCAGCCTGTGGAGCACAACACCGACAGCCTGGACAGGTACAGAGTCCTACCTGCTCTGATTCAGGCCCACTGAGCCCACGTCGTGTTCTTATTTACCTTTATTTACTCAGCCCGATCCACGCAGGTCACAGATCTTTGTCATTTCTCTACAAAAGGTCTTAGTTTAAAATTCCAGCACGTATGCCTCGTGTCTGTTTTACACCTCGGTCTTTGTGTTTGTAAAGCGTCCTCCTGACGTTTCCCTCTTCAGACTCTCCACTGCGAGCTCCAGCTGTTCATCTTATTACCAAACATCAGCAGCCAAGGCTCAGCTTCTGTCGCAGATGAAGGACGTCCCGCAGAGCCGGGAGCAGGACGAGGACGACGAGCTGGCCTACAAGGTACCAACAATGTGACGGTGCAGAGTTAGCAGACGCGTTTCGCTGCGAGTTGTTTCAACGGTTGTTGCGTCGTCGTGCAGAAGCAGCTGATGGAGAGTCTCCGGAAGAAGCTGGGAGTCCTGAGGGAGGCTCAGAGAGGACTGCAGGAGGACGTCAGAGCCAACGCACAGCTGGGAAACGAGGTGGACACGAACATTTAAATAACCTGTGCATGCGTGTGTTTACTCATAGCAGTGTGTCCCATACCATTAACACACCCCCCCCTCACCACCATGAAAAGACTTCAACCTTTAAACCTCCTCAGGTGGAGAGCATGGTGGTGTCGGTGTGTAAGCCCAACGAGGTGGAGAAGTACCGCATGTTCATCGGCGATCTGGACAAGGTGGTCAGCCTGATGCTGTCCCTGTCTGGGAGGCTGCTGAGGGTGGAGACGACACTGGATACACTAGACTCTGAGACGGAGGAGCACGAGAGGGTGAGGAGGAGGATCAGCAGGGGATTTGATGTTTTGAAGTTGAGCTCTCCTCAGTGTGGTTTTAAAAGCAGAAAAATCCCACAGACCAAAGGAGAGGAGACTCTTTACAACACTTTAACAATTAAAGGCCTTAAAGTTCATGAATGAATGCATGTCACCCTCCACCTTTCACTCGTGGGCACTGGGCTCCACAATAATCAGGGCTCTGTGTGTCTCTGTCCTCTAGCTCCCACTGCTGGAGAAGAAGCGTCAGCTCATGAGACAGCTGTCTGAGGCTCAGGACCTGAAGGACCACGTGGACCGCAGAGAGCAGGCTGTCAGCCGAGTTCTGGCCCGCTGCCTCACCCCAGAACAGCACCGAGACTACAGGTGCCCACCACAGTGGTGGTTTATTCCCAACACACCTGAGCACTGTTCCATTTACAAGCTGTGATGAAGCATTCACACTATTGTGATCAGTTTTTCTTCTGTATAATTTTCAGCATCTTTCTCGTTCCACAGTTTTTGTGCTATTTCAACAAATCATAAATCAAAACGTTGAACTCTCAGAAGGGTTCTATGACTTTTGGTATTGATGCAACTTCAGCTTTTTGAAATATTTAGCCTTTTCTGCCACTTTTTTTGTTTTTGTCTCAGAAAATGTATTGAGCTCATTTTCCATCCTTCAAATCTTTAGGTCTGTTTCCAACCTTTTACTGCTCCTTTCACATTTTGTTCTGGTGCTTATTTCATCTTCCTTCTGCAAATTTAAATTTAAACTTTTTTCAGCTACTTTCAGCTGTTTTTTCAGCTGTTTTGTGCTCATTTCAGGATCTTTTTACTAACTTCTTTCTGCTAATTTCTGCTTGCTATTCTTTTTTTTAATTTTTTTATTTTTAGTTTATTTATGTAAGTTTCAGCTTTTTCTGCTATTTCACCTGTTTAGCTGTTTTATGCTAATTTTAGCTTTTTCAGCCTTCAAATAATTCCACTTTTGTTGCACTAATTTCAACTTTTTTCAGCCTAATTCAGCAAAACTGTGCTCTCTCCACTTCCTTCTTGTAATTTACCGGTAAGCTTCTTTCTGCTTTTTTAGCTACTTTTCAGCTGTTTTATGCTAATTTCAGCTTTTTTCAGATAATTTCCACTTTTGTACTCATTTTTGCTTCTTTCATCCTAACTGGGCAAACATTCATTCTTTCTGCTTTCGTATGCTAATTTAAGTTTGTTCTACTTTTTCAACTCACTTCTTAGCATATTTTAGCTAATTTCAGCTGTTTTCAGATAAATTAAAGTTTTTCATGGTAATTTTTGCTACTTTCAGCCTAACTAAATTATTTCTGCTAATTTCAACTTGTTATGCTCTTTTCAGCTTATTTTTGCTAGTTTCAGTTATTTCAGCTACTATTTAGCTGTTTTATGCTAATTCTAGCTTTTTCAGCTAACTCCATTTTTTGCGCTCATTTCAACTTTTTTCAGCCTAATCCAGCAAAAATGTACTCTCTCCACTTCCTTCTTGTAATTTAAGCTTTTTTAGCTACTTTTCAGCTGGTTTTTTTTTCTAATTTCAGCTTTTTTCAGATAATTTCCACTTTTGTGCTCATTTCCGCTTCTTTCAGCTTAATTGGGCAAACATTCATTCTTTCTGCTTGCGTACGCTAATTTAAGCTTGTTCTACGTTTTCAGCTAGCTTTTTAGCATATTATAGCTAATTTCAGCTGTTTTCAGATTATTTCAAGTTTTTCATTTTAATTTCTGCTACTTTCAGCCTAATTAAATTATGTCTGCTAATTCCAACTTGTTATGCTCCTTACAGCTTATTTCTGTTAATTTCAGTTATTTCAGCTACTATTTAGCTGTTTTCATGCTAATATTAGCTCTTTCAGCTAAGTCCATATTTTTTGCACTCATTTCAACTTTTATGTTTCTGCTTTCTCCTGCTGATTTATGCTTTTTACATTTTCGGCTACATATCAGCATGTTTTAAAGCTAATTTCAGCTATTTTTAAGCAAGTTATTCAGCATTAATCATTCACACACTGCAGTTTTGCAGGAAATGCAGTTTCTCTAGTTTATATTTTGTTTTCTTCTGCAGCCACTTTGTGAAGATGAAGGCGGCCTTGCTGGTGGAGCAGAGGCAGCTAGAGGACAAGATCCGGCTGGGGGAGGAGCAGCTGAGGGGGCTGAGGGAGAGTCTGGGACTGGGACTGGGACTGGGCATGGGAATGTCGATGGGATACGGACATTATTAACTCAACAATCAAAACAAGACATGAAGAAGAAGCAGCACTCCAAAACCAAACAAGAATTCAGAAAACAAAGTTAGCTCTTAAAAGAGTTAATTTGCAGCATTTTTTTAAAATGGCGGAGCTCGATCGCTACAGTTGTCTGATGACTCTAAAGCAACAAGTCATTAGCTTAGCCCAGCACGAAGGTAAAAACACTAAAGAGTCTGTCTGTGGATGAATGTATCCATGTACTGTACCACCACAGATCAAACTCATCTTGTATTCCAGCTCCTTCAGATGTAGCAACCCCACAATACTTCTGTAAGGAGCACTGAGAGAATTTAGGAAGACAAAAAATGATGGAATCATAATATCAGAGCTCAACACTAACAGAAGGTGAAAGAGGCGTTACAGCATTAAGAGTATTTCTCCCAAACAAATGGAACAAGAATAAACCTTGTTTTGCCCTTTTAAGACATTCCCTCGTGCCTGAAACATGTACTGTACCACTCTTGTTCTTATCTCACTTGTTGCCAAAGACTCGTCACTTGTACGTTTAACTCTCTCAGTTCAATGAACTACGGAGGTTTTTTTTGTTTGTTTTGGTGCTCGTTTTAATCACACTATTAATGCATTCTGCTCCACGTACACTCTATTTGTATTCATTACTGTAACGTTTGTGGTTTTACTTGTGTTGAGTTTGACACTCCACTGACTTCCTGCCACATATTGATGTGTATGTACAGAAGACACTTGTGTTTATTGTGTACAAAGTTTGTATATAATGGTTTAGTTCTTTGAAACGACTAGGATTAGCTATAAAGGATGGAAAAGGTGATCTGAAGCAGAACAGTCCGGTTTTTACTGTATATGTTGATGTTGAAGGAATTCAGAGAAGAGTTAGTGTTGAAAGATCAAGGGAAATTTTCTACATGACAATTTGCCATTTGTTGTATCTTAACTGTTTCTTCAGCTGACTTGTTTTATTTTATTTTATTTTTCTCCTTTTTTTACTGGAAAAGACACACTTTTATGTTAATATGGAGGCTCGGGTAAGATGGTGGACATCGCACTCTGGTGGCTTCTAGATGCTAAAAACGAGAACATTTTTAAAAAGTTCATTTTTGCATAAATACAATTGAGAACAGTTGCACAAAGCTACAATACATTGTGAAACATGTTTTTGAAAGTACAATGATTTAATGGGCAAAAATAAGTTGAGACAAAACACAAGAAACCAAAAACACACAAAAAAAATGAATATTCCAAATTTATTTTATTAGTTTTATTGTGTTTTGTCTTCGTTGTTTGTTGAAAAACAGAAACTGGAAGTGAGCGAAACAATTAGCCTGCATTGTCTGCCTGTTATTCTAAAAGAATAATCACACTTATGGGGGGAAAAAAAAGATTTTTAATTGAAATTTAGTGTAAAACAACAAACAAGGATGAGCTCCCAGCTAGCTTGCCTTATTACTAGTTATGCTTCCTGCCCATTTCCAGTCTGCTAACGAGTTTCAAAAGAGTATCTAGTGTCACATTTTAACAACTATTAAGCTCTAAATCAAGTTCTGGGACATTCACTTTATATACACAAATATATATATATATATATATATATATATATATGTCTTGAAAGTTTGGCAAGTATAAAGTCTTAAATGATTCTTATTGGTCACTTGTGTGTTTTAGCCACTTAGTCTTCACATGGTCAGTCGTGGGGTTTTTTTTTACGTATCCTCTCCATTCAGTTTTTTTGCAGTGTGTCACGTCCTGCATTTTTTGGGTCAAGGTATTTTAAAAATTTTGTTTGTTTTGCTATTGCCACCCACCAAACAAGTTTGTGATTGAGCTATATAGACAGAAACATAAAAAAAAAAAAAGTGGTTCATTCATCATCAGGATATCGACTACAAAAGCTGAAAACACATTTTTCCAATTAAATTGCTAAAAACTTTGACGGACCGTGATCTCTGGCTTTGTTGTTTTTTAACTTCACTGAAACCTGCTTTAACCAACGAGTAGGAGCTGATGATTTTAGTCAGTTCTCCATAATGCCACCTCTCTGTTAACCCTTTAAAGTCAATAAGAACTGAACACACCTGCAGCTCATCAAGTGAAAACAGCCTCTCTTGGATCACTGTTGTGATGTTCATGTTTCACCGGTTTAACATTAAAGTGAATTTATTCGAAGCCACGTTTACTTTTATTTACAGTTTTCTTTGCTGTTTTTACTGCCAAACAACGCAAGATGTTCACTTAAACCTGTTTGTTGTTTTATTCTGTATATTAAATGTATTCTTGTGCCATAACAGCCATTCTGATGGGAAATTAAAAGAACACAAGTTGTCTTTTGGACCAGCAAGAAAGTATACTCTGTTTGTGTGTAATTTTATTTTATTAAAAAAAATGTTCATGCAAAATCACTTATGTGAAGAAGAAGTACCATAAGTAATAATAATAATAGTATTTTAAACAAGCTTAGTGGCTCCTGTTGTGATTTATGCTCTCGCGGGTCTCTTCAGGGTCCGGCGCTGACATGCAGACCCTCCACGGGGAGGCTGCTGTATAAACATGGGGGGGTGATGGTTGAGTAAACATGGCCGAGAGCAAATGGAGGTTGACAGATGACAAGTTGAGTGCAGAGAGTCATTCAGCAGCTCTGCTGGAAGCAGTACTCGGGAGACATGTTGGAGAAATGTCTCGCCTGAACACTGATGGTTCTGCTGGGTTTGGGCTTCCTGAAAGCACGGGATGTGAAAACATGGAGGAGCAGAGGCCAAGCAGCTGAAAAGCTAGACGTCAAGATTAAATAAGTGGATAATGCCGGACCTGTTACTTTCTGAACTGAACCTGCCTTTCATTTGAACAGGAAGTGAAACGAACCAGTCAGGTTGTTTGGCGAGCACACAGACTCGTGTAGAAAGTACATCTCACACTTGTTTTGTGGGGTTTTGTGTTTAATCAAAGACAAGTTTCATCATGGCATACACAAAAATAACACCATTAAAAGGCACAAAGTGACGACTCAGCTCCAAGTTTAGACAAAACCTTAGACACAAAGCAACTAAGAAGAAATAATGGCCACAAAATTCAGAACGACTGTAAATATAGAGAAAATAATAATAGAGAAAACAGTCGCAGGTCAGTTACGTGATTTTCTGCAAAGAAATCTGTTTGAAGAATTTCAGTCCCGGTTTAGAGCTCACCACAAAACTGAATCTGCACTGGTGAAAGTTATTCTCATGGCCTCTGACAATGGACAGGTGTCTACACTGGTCCTGTTACACCTCGGTGCTGCATTTGATACGGTTGATCATAATATTCTATTACAGAGATTTGAATATGATGTTGGAATTACAAGAAAGGCTCTAAATTGGTTTAAATCATATCTATCTGATTGATTCCAATTTGTAAATGTAAATAATGAATCTATCATACACCAAAATTAATCATGGAGTTCCTCAAGGTTCAGTGCTTGGACCAATACTCTTTACCTTGTACATGCTTCCATTAGGTAATGTTATTAAACAACATGGGATAAATTTTCATTGTTACGATAATGATACTCGGTTAAATATTCTCAAAACAACTGCAGAGACAAGTGTAATTTAAAATTAATAGAAAATTAAAAAGGCACAATATTGCAACAAAAAGACAAAATGCCCAAAACGAAAACCAAAATAACCGCAGAGACTCAACAGAAAATGTAAAAGGGACCCCAGATATAAACAAAAATATAAACAAGGTAAAGCACAAACATACTTTTTTCATATGAAATATAAAATGCTAAACCAAATTTATTTTCTAAAATGCACAAGATTAAGACCCTCACCAACACACTGAGTCATATTGCAAGAAGATCATAAACTCCAATCACTTAAAAAAAACAATATGCTAAAAAAAAAAAAATTAATTACAAAACTAGTAAAAAACATAATATCAAAACAGAGAAAAGATTCTAATTACAAAAAACAAAAAATCCATAAATGTCCAAAAGAACAACACAACCACACTGGAGACCAAAAGACAAACACACACACAAAAAACAACAACAACAGGTTGCTTTGTTTGTTTGGGTTTGGGGGGGGGGGCACGTTAGTGCCCCGGGCTCCAACTTTTTTTTGTCCATCCATGTGTGAGTGTGAAAGAGTGGTTCACTTTTGGTGGAGTTGATGCTTCAAACTTTCCTTGGATATAATAAAATACACTTCAAACACATTACATTCATCAATATATATTTTTTTTCATTCAACCTTTATTTCTACAGGTAAATCCCATTGAGCCTCGAGGACTCATTTACAAGAGAGACCTGATTTCAACAAAGAAAGATGACAACAATGGACAACAGCGACAACAGTAAACAGTTATAAAAAGTCATACTACAGTTTTTTTATTTTTATAACAAATAGGATGGCTAAAAGAAAAAGGTAACAAAAAAAAAAAACAGCTAGATTCTAAGGCGAATGTAGAAAACTAAAAACAGGAACATGTCTGCATTGGACCCTGCCAGGAGTCCAACAGATTCTTAAAGCCACTTAGAGAGGTCAAAGGTCGAGAGCTTCAAATCTTTTTGTAAGATGTTCCAGGAAACAGGAGTGGAGTAGGAGAAGGCCCTCTTGCCTAGTTCAGTCCTCATTGAGGGAACACTGCAGGTAATAATGTCCTGAGAGCGCACGCTGTAGCTGCACTCACGCAGAGACATGTAGGAGGAGATGTATGAAGGCAGCAGACCAAGAAGTGATTTAAAGATGAAAATGTACCAGTGAGAGAGTCTGTGTGAAGTTAATGATGTCCAGTTAACCAGTGAATACAGGGTGCAGTGGTGGGTACGATAATCACAGCCAGTTATGAATCTTAGTGCACCATGATAGACAGCATCCAACATCTGCAGGGTTCTTGTAGGAGCGTTCATGTAAATAATGTCACCGTAATCAATTGAGGGAAGGAAAGTCACAGATACAAGGAGTTTTCTAGCATTCAGAGTTAGACAGGATCTGTTTCTGAAAAAGAAACCCAGTTTAACTTTCAGTTTCTTTACCAAGTTTTCCACATGGAGCTTAAAAGAGAGATGTGAGTCGACCAAGATACCCAAATATTTATAGGAATCAACAAACTCAATGGGGACACCATTTGAGGATAAAATCAGAGGAAGAACTGCTGGGACTGACTTCCTATTTGAAAAAAAACATCCCTTTGGTTTTGTCGGCATTTATTTTTATTTCTTGTGATTAATTAAAACAAGGACCAGAAGGTAGTTATCGCCACATCACAATATAGAGTTGCTCTTAATAATATTTTAACATTCTTTCAAAATTACTGTAGTGATATGAAATGTTTTACATAAGGCAGAAAGCTTTTACCATCATCAGTTCTGGAACTGCTAAAGATTTTAGACGAACAAGTTCAGATAAAAGAAGTGGAAAAGAGGAAATGAACGATGTGACCACTAGATGTCGCTGTGTATCTGCTGTAAAATACTCCAGTTATGAAGTGGACATGTCTTCATTTTGTTATAGGACACAGCTGCTCCTGAGACACAACTATTTTAACATGATATCCTACTGTACATGCTGAACACAGCACACTTTATCTGAACTAAAAGTGAGTTTAGATGTTAAAAAAAGACCCAATACAAAACTCACTTTGTCTATAGAGACGTATTATTTATTAAATGTTTCGAACAGTACTTAAATTAATTACATTTTTGTAATAAACTTATATCTCTGTTTACATTTGGATTCTGACTGTGGTCTGAGTGAAAAAGAGAGTCCAGGCAGGATGGAGTGGGTGGAGAAAAGTTTCAGGAGTGATTGTGACAAGAGTGTCAGCAAAGGTCAAAGGAAAAGTTTACAAGACAGTGGTGAGACCATAGCTTGGAGACAGAGACATGGACAAAAAGACAGGAGACAGAACTGGCAGAAATGAAGATGTTGAAGTTCTCCTTAGGAGTGACAAGGATGGATCAGATTAGGAATGAGATCATCAGAGGTACAGCACAGGTTGAACAACTGGGAGACAAAGTTAGAGAGACCAGACTGAGATGGTTTGGACATGTCCAGAGGAGGGACAGTGGGTATACTGGTAGAAGGATGTATATGGATGCAGTTAGAGAGGACAGATGACTTGCTGTGGTGAGCCCTGAAGAGGGAACAGCCGAAAGAAGAACTGAGGATGGTTCAAGGTCACCTCACCACTAAAACCATTGATACATTACCAATAAGTGAATGGAACTAAAATTAAGTGGAGAGACTGTAGTCCATGTGAGAATGCAGAGAAAATGACTGCTGAAGAAGCTGATCAAAGTTAAAAAAAGCTAAAAAAAAAAAAAAAAAAAGGCAAAAGTATCAAAATGATTGTTAAATGTAAAAAAAAAAAAAAAAAAACATTTGCTAAACACAGCAAAAAAAGTTAGCTAAAATGTAAAAGTAAAGAAACTTTAACTAAAAGATAAAATAATCAAAGCGCTCGCTAACAGTACTAATAGGCTGCTAAAGCTGTAAAATTAGACAAACAAAGCAAGTATACTGAAGGTTTTTAAAGAGGTAATATTTTTTAATTAAGGTAAACAGTTTAGTATAAAAGTTACAAAAATTCACAGCACTGATGATGCTATTGGTAAAATAGCACAAAGTATGCAGTAGTTATTGAAGAAGAAAAAAGTATGGAAAATATTGTGGATACTGAATCAGCAACTACCACAGACCAACTACAAACATAAATACTGCGCCACAGTCCCACTTAAAATAATGTAATAAAAATAAATAAATAAATCTTCACTCGACTAGTCATCCTGGAGTCCAGATTCAGTTTAATCAATACTCCTCGATCGAGAACGTTAAACCGGAAGTCAAGCGTGTTCTCGCTTCAAAATACGACTTGGCATTTGCGTGTCTTGATAACCATAAAGAACACGAGTAGGTGCAAAGAAAATTTTGACAGTAACATAAAATAATACGACGCATTTGACTCTAAAAGCTCTATATAATCGTAAAAGATGTGTCAAACTGTGAGGACACGGGGGTGAAAATTTGTAGGACCGCGAAAAAACCGGAAGTTGTAACTACGTACAGCTAGCTTAACGCTAGCTTAGCATCCGCTTTTTTTAATGGAAAAAAAAAAAAGAGGCAAGTCTGGTGAAAATGTATGTATTTTTTTTTGTATTTCATAGAGGCTGAGGGTATTGTTTTATGCATTTACTCTGATTTAATTATGATTTTTATTAGTGTGGAGAATGACGCAGGATTTGATCGGAGCGTTCAAGTTTGCTGTTGACATAAGCAGCCCCAGCTGAAGACGGCGGGGCAAATCCGAGTCACAAGACTTTTCCACTCCGCTGCACGGCCGCTTTCCACTACGAAGGTAAAACCCAACCAAGCTTTCATTATTATTGTCGTCTTCTTCTCTCCAGGTAAACCTCAACCATAGCAGCTGTTGACGCAGGAAACGTTTATCGAAGTTAGCATCTGGGACGCGTTGTTAACGTTTTCTTTGACAGCTCGTGCGCGTTAAGCTCCGGTGATAAGCAGCTTTTGTGTCGGACTAGTAAAAACCGCGGAAACGAGCTAGGAATAAAAGTGAAAAAAAAAACCGAGCGGAAGTGGTGACTAAAACTTCCCTTTTAACTAAAGACACGTCCTGTCATCGCTGCATACAATTATTAACTGGGCGAGAGGTGTCTTCTTCCTCGCGGCCGTCCCCTAATTTGTCTCCATGGACATTACTGAAGACAGAGAGACGCTGTCCTGACGTAGAGGCAAAATGTTAAAGTTTTGGACGAGCTCGCATCGAAAATATGCGTCGGGCAGCGATGGAGGTAATGGAGCCGAGGTGCGCTTCGGTCCCGCAGACGATGGAAGTTAAATGTGTCTTTGTTTTGTTGAGGCAGCTGCTGGAGCCATGGACAACCCGGGTTACTGCAGCGGCAGCTTCGACGGCCTCCAGCACCCCAGCGACGACGATGATGACGAGATGGTGGACATCGCAGGAGCCACGCTGGACTTTTCCACCACAGACGACGTCCCTCCTCTCAGCTCAGGTAAACTGCACCTTTAAGGCTTTAAAGCAGGAACGAGACAAAAACACTGCAGTAAAAGTGCAGCAGAGGATAAAACTTGATGAAATAAAGAGACAGACGCCAAGGTTGTCTGGATGGGTGAAAATGCTCATGTTTTCCTTTAGGCTACTCCTTTCTTCAGGGGTTGCCACATCAAACCAACTCGCACAAAGACTTGGCAATAATTGTTTTATGTCAGATGTCCTTCCTGACGCGACCACCGAGCTACCACAGCCCTCTGTGTGGAGCAGAGAGCTGCTGTCTAGGACGCTGTGTTGCCAGCTCTCGCGATACAAACGAGCAACCAGCTCTATGAAAACAAGCCCAACTGGCAACCCACCACATTGTGTACGACAGAGGCTGTTTTTAAACCGTATAAACATACATTTATTATGGGATTACACATAAACAACAGCAAAATTATGCTAAACACTTTGAATAAAACACTTTTAAGCTCTGATAAAAAAATACGTTGTGCATATGTAATTTTTTCTACATATTTATAAAAACAAAATCCTGAGATGTGCATGTGAATAGAGCTCCTTGGTGGTCAGCCACAGTATGAGTGTTTGGGGGGTGTGGCCTGTCACCTAACCAACTTGGACAAGAGCCATAAGCCCCCAGTATACTGCCGCGTATGTCTATACGCAGAGTACCCCCCAGGGCATGTCCATGCAAAGCTCAATTTTTACGTACGCAGTGTCGCACAATAAACCAATAAACTGCCCAGTGACGGACTGTTTTGTATGCGACACCAATGTATTAAAATCCCCTTCTTCACCCCTGATCCTGCCTTTTCTTTTGTTTTTTTGCCAAGAGGCAGTGATCTCTTCCTCCTCTGTTGATGCCATGACTGAAATGGTGAGAAATGAAGGAATTTGTCACGAGCAAATTAAACTCAGGTCCAGCGTGGCTGCGGGAGGGTCTGGAGATTTCCTGGTGTGCTGCTCTGATGTGTGGGCTGTAGAGCCAGCGCTCCCTGTTTTTTTTTTTTTTTTAGATCTTTTTATTAACAACATATAAACACAAAACCACTGTAGCAGCGCACGTTTTTTTCTCTCCCCGACCTGTCAATCAATCCAGTAGGCGTGTCAGCAAATGACCAATAGGCGACCTCAATTTGTCCCGAAGGTAAACGCCCCTTTTCTGTGAAGCTTCTCTGCAGCTGCTCAGGGTGGACGCTGGAGTACGAAGTCTCAACCCCCTGCGTACAATACACACGTACGTCCGTTCACACGTACGTACACGGCAGTATACTGGGGGCTTTAAACCGGAAACGGGGGCGTGGAAGGGACAAACTACCTACTAGGGCATTAACAGAGTACTCGAGTAATCTACACATCGATTGCTAGGACATCTATCTATGTTAAAAATGTAAAGTCTGGTATCCGTAGTGACGTCATATTATGTGACCACGTATGACCGTAGGGGGCGGTGTTGCACTGTTGCAGGTCACAGAGTATGGTGTAACACCAGGTCCAATCCACCGAACCAGAACCAGTTTCGGTTTAAGTTTCGTTTTTGACGTGCTGCATTTCTTCACGTTTGCAGTTTAATAATAATAACTAATAGTTTAGTTTTTCCTGTGACTTATTTGCAGTATGATAAATGGTAGGAGCATAATATACGCTCCCAATGTTTTGTTGGTCTTTTTGTTGTTGTAAATAATTACCTTTTTTTGCGGTTTTATTTATTTATTTGTGTATCTTGAGATCTATGACGTCATCAAATACTCGTTCTACTCGGGTTTTATTATGTTAATGTCGAGTTTAAAAATTATATACTCGTTCAACCCCTATTACCTACTACCACTCGTCTTTTGCTTTATTGTGCGGAGCTGGGAGATAATCAACTAGTTTCACTCGGAAAGAAAGTCGAGCCCAAATAACCGCAACCCACGAATCACAAGATTTACAAGCACTTCAGAAAAAAACAAGCCCAAATTCACGTATAATAAGCGGACTTGTCAACAATGCTAGGGCGCCTGGGGGAGCAGATGTTGGAGGTTAAGGGCCTTGCTCAAGGGTCCAGCATGGGGAAAATGAGGGAAGACGTTTTGACATTGTCAATCCGGGGAGTCAAATAGATGACCTTTCAATCACAGACTAGCCTCCTCTAACCTGTATGCCACCACTCCCCTTTCCTTTGGTTTTACATTGTAACCCCCCCCCCCCCCACACACACACACACACAAAGTGATCGACGTATATCTTTATTAATTAAAGACTCTAAACCATATAATAATAATAATAATCTAAGGCTTTAATGCAAACAAAGTGAGCACAAATAGTCAAACTACATAGAAAAGCATGTTAATCAGGAATCAAAGAGATGATATTATATATGTTTTATATTACGGTTCTTTTTTCGGTACCAATTTTGTAATTACTATTAATTCTAACAAGAATAAAATTACGTTACACATTACAGTACAAATTGTGAGTTTTATTTTTTAACTTTGGTATTTCTAGTCCAAGCAGTTTTCTTTCATTAAAATACATAATTTCCAGGTCAAAAGACCAGTTACAAACCAGTGACACGTCAGTGTCTAATGCTCACTGCTACACACTGAGGACCTTTTCACTGAACAGTTTTTCTTCAGAAACATCAACATGTCTGTTTTCTGTGGACACAAACAAGATGCTCCTGGCTGATTGTGTCTCCAGCAGTAGAACATGTTCACTCTGAGGCTGTAGATGATGCTTGTTGCACACACAGAAACTTGGTTGCCAGTTTGACATATTGTCCCTCACATTCCACCAGCAGGTCACTGGATTCAATGAGGTTGGGGCTGATGCAGACATCTGCACCTCTGTGTCTCTGCCTGAATCTTCTCTGTGGTTCTCTGGGGTTTAGGGCTCTGATCATCTCCTTAATTGACATGAGAACAAAACATCAACAATAACATGGATGTGTTATTATTGATCAAAAAACATCTAGGCTGAGAGAGAAAAGTTTAGCTGGTCAACAAAATCTTTTACAGCTGAACTTACCTCCACCGTGTAGCTCCACTGTAGAAAAGACAGCAAACTTTTAACAACAAAGTCTGTGACTGTCCTGTGGCCCCCACCTCACTTTTCTGTCTGTCCTCACATCAGGGTCAGAACCTCCTGTGAGGAGAACATTAACATGAAGATGAACTGTTTAAGCAGCTGACTGGATGGATGAGCAGTTTTACAAGCTAAGCTTCATCTGTTGCTGTCGATCTTTAGTTAGCTTCTGAGTTTAGCTAGCCACGTAGATAAAATAAATTTACACACTAATATGTTATAGTTAGCGTTATTTCACCGCGATGTACGTGTTAAGCTGCAATAATATTAACAAACGTAACAAAGTCCATGCTCAATAATCCAAGTATAAAATCCAGCATTTTTCAGTCAGGTCAGTCAGGTTAACAAACGTAAACTCACCAGCTGAAACAGACACAGAGCCGTCCTCGGGAGTTCTTTGATGAAGACGAGTCCGGCTGTGGAATGTTGATTCAGTCCGTTTCACACACACAGAGATTGACTCACGCTGAGAGGAGGAGGGGGGAGGAAGCTGGTGTCAGTCTCTCTTCTTGCAGAGAAACACGGAGCAACTTTCTGCGCGTGTGTTGTCGGAGCCGTTCGACAACACACGCTGCACACGTGAACCCGTCTGTGGGTGTCACCAGCACAACATACATTGTACATAGAATAGGTGCGGCAGCTCTATACAGCTCTGGGTGTAAACACGTAGTCTGTTTGTCATATGTCTGGTGTTTTACCAGCCTGCGTGCTGAAACCACGTGACATCTTACTGCCAATACCAAAACTTGACACCGAAAGAAGAGTGACGTTTCAATACATACACCGACCGGTGCAGTTCGGTCGGTGCCATAAAAGAACCTCGGTTCGGTACTCAGCCCTAATAGTTATCCAATCAGATTAATTTACATTTTTGTCCAAGCAGAAACAGAAGGAGCTCTCATTGGTTTTGACTTCAATTTCATTAGAAAAAGTTGTCCCCTGGATGAATTTGTTTAAAACTTGACCGCAACATAAGTTAATCAGAATGATGATATAGAGTGGTGTGTCCAAAACATGGAGCTCTGAGCCTGCGGGAAGGCCTTGAAGGCTTTATTTATTTATTATGACCACGTGAAGATTTAAGATGCATTCAATTGCAACTCGTTAACTCAAAAATCCACTTGTAGTTGCTCTAAAAAGTGAAGGTTAAATATAAAATTAAGTTTTACATTGATAGTTGTGAACATTAAAGTGGTATTTTGGTTTCATTGCATGATGACATTTTACAGACGCAGTAAGTTACTGTATGTGGGTTAATGTTACATTTCACTGTGAAGTCTTGAAATTACATGTTGTACTTGAATGCTAGAGAGTGTGCGCCGCAAGTTCTTCTGGGTGAACCTGTAAAAGAAGTGGGTGAACTTTTGCAGGTTGTGTGTTCAGAATGGGTTGTCCCTGTTGTTTTTTTATGGTTAGTGTTGGTGTTTATGTTCAGGCTATTGTTGTTCGTGACTGTAAAACAAACAACACCAAAAGTCAGATGTTGTACTTGATAGATAAAAATTGAAGCCTTTCCTGTCGGTGAGTTACTAAATGGCAAACCTGAACGTTTAAGTGATATAATCACACCGTGACTCTGTGTCTTTGACATTGACATTAATGTTAATTTACTGTTCATCTTAACTGAAGGCTCTTATCGGCACAGTTCATCACTGGGTTCTATTAATCCCAAACAGCTAGGGTGGAATTAAAAGTGCACACCAAGCAAAAGCTTACGATAAAACTGTCTGGCCATGAGGGGCCAGTGGGGAGCATTTTTTTTTTTTCGGGGTGGCCATTGTCCCCTCTGGGTCACTCCTGGTGTGTGACCAGACACTCATTTCATGAAATGAGATTTTACCAGTAATTCTTAAGAAATTTGCTTTTCCACAAGCTCCACTGACTGCTCTTTAAATTGCTGCCACACAATTTAGTGGTGGAGACCTTTTCAGTGATGATCTCAGCAGATAAAACACAAAACTTTTTTTTGTTTTTCGGGGGATTTGCATGGCAGTTTTTGAGTCCTTGAGAAAATTCATGTTTTTATTTGTTACACCCATATTAAAGACAGTATGTGAATGTACTCTTACTCTGTAAAATCAAACGCGTTATCTCAACTAAAAAATGGGACCATCTCAAAAGAGTTGCAAGGTTTCTGCAGTTTTAAAAAGTTATAAAAGTTTTAAATTTAATAATTAAATCATTAATTTAAGCTTTTGGAAACTCTTCAGTTTTTCTAGATTTTCCACTTGCGTATAAGTGTAATATAAGTCTTATAAGGCGCTTTTCCATTGGTAAGCGTGACTCCACTCCACTCATCTTATTGGTTCTTCTCAGGTGTAGCTGATTTGTCACTGCGACTTGTTTCCCAGCTCTGTAGATGGGATCGTCAATGTAAAATGGGCGATATTCAAATGTGTCGTTTTTGAGCAACTCTTCCCGCTGCCCTATAATCAGACTACAATTTCTTTAGCTTGACCCAGCACTGCCTAGAAGTTCGGTGTAGCCATGCTGCACCATAATCTCCGATGTCTCTATATGTAAATGCTCTCAGTTCTTGTGGCGCTGTCCGTCAACACGATGAGGAAGTGGAGCTTTAGATGTAGTTTACAGTTTTGTTGGGCAGGTCATCCAGTGATGTAGCTCCACTGGCCAATCAATGGCTGCCATCTGCATAGGTCAAATCACCCCTTGGAGCAGTCCGCTTGGAACTACAAACAAGGTGGTCCCATAAACCTAACTGAGTGGGGGTGGGTACTGGAAGTGGCTAGGCCCTTAACTGGTGCAAAGTGGTGTAGAACCAATGAGAGATGACAGTGGTAAAGAACCAATAGTTGCATTTAAATTTGTATGGTTCAATCGTTGCTTCTTCCACCAGTGCTTTCTTGTTTTTAATGCACTGTCAGCATTCATCTGTCTTTCAGTTCTGTCTGAGGATTTTAGATATTATCACCCTGTAACAAAACTAGAAAGGCTCCTCATGCAGCAGCCCCGTCACAGAAACTTACTGACGATGACGAACATTCAGAAGTCCCAGTTAAAGAGTCCGCTTGGTCTGCTCCTTTTTGACACAGGAGTTGTTCTAAGGTGTCTGCAATCTACTTCGGTCTTGGACTAGACCAGGGGTCTGCAACCTTTTGGATCAAAAGAGCCAGCTCTGTTCCTTCACTCGCTAAGTAAAATGTGTCCGCAGCTGCAAAACCTGCTACAACTGTGAGTGATGGTCTGTGGGCCACTTCAGGTTTGTTGAATAGAAGCTTTTCCAGTTAGTGGGGATGGCATTATGAAACAAGAAATATATAATACATTACATTTATTGACCATTTTACATTTAGGACAAAAGACTGTAATCGTATAAAGAAGGGAAAAAATACATGGCTTATACTCAGTGTTTCCCCTTACCATTATCCAAGGAGGGCGCCCCACCCTGTCAACAGAACCGAGCACCCTGCGTACAAAATCTGCCCCGTGCTCCCACGGCCGGCAGTTCTGCTACTTCAGGATGGGGAGCTGGGATTTTATCAACAGGATAATCACTTCAGACCTAACATTAGTACTGTCCTCTAGCTTTAGTGGTATTGTCCAACTAACAAGAAAAAGCTGAAATAACAAAGACAATTGTTTTACAGTGCAAGTGTATCCCACAAACAAACCAACGCTCCACTTCCTTCTATGAACGCAGTCCAATCTAAATTTGGACAAACGTCTGGTTCCTCCTTCAGAGAAGACATTTTGGATCCTTGTACATTTAACAAACACCAGGATTTGTTTCAGTTTTCGAGAACTGATCCACCTAATTTAATCTTTACTGACTTCACATTTGCTGGCGTTCCCTGTGTCTCGCTGGTCAGATAGTGGAACACATCAGGTTATATTCTGTTTTATGACCACACTTGTTTTAAATTCCAGGAGCTACAACACATTTTACTTGAATCAACCTTAGTACTCTGTTTTACATGAGTTCACCGTGAAACTTAAGAACGACTCGGTACTTCTGCTAGTGTGTCCGTTCAGTAGCTGTGGCTCAGGAAATGAGTAGTTTCAAAACCTGAAGAGTTTAAAGAAGAGCTTTGCTTCTCGTAGATTATCTAAACCTTGCTAACTGAAACAGAAAAGCGTTATCAGCATGAGAGACGTGCTTACATAGTCAGTTTTCTGTATCTTTTCGTGATAGGTTATCTATAACTTGGCAGGGAGTCGCATGCATTCAGCAAGTGGTGCCAATAATCTGAATAGTGAGCATATTTGTGGGAATGTACTGCATCTGCTGAGTTTGCTGCTTTCTTTTAATGAGATTTAATGACATGGTAAAGTGAGCTGTGCTGTGAGCAGTGTTTGGAGAAAAGTCCTGTAATTCCCTTTAATCTGTAACGGCTGCTCTTCCTGTTTCGTCCCCAGAGCTGCTTGGCTACTGATGATGTCATCACCGGAATGTTTGGTTCAATAAATTAAATCCAGCACAAATCTGGAAAAAATAAATCAATAAAAATCCCCATTTCGTGCAGGTTTTCTTGCTGTTTTTGAAACGAGAACATATGGCATCATTATGACATGTTGTAAACAGATCTAAACATGTTTATTGGTTAGAAAGTGCTTTTGTCAGTGTGCCTGTCTGTTCTCTCATAAAACCAGCATACATGTTTTCAGGGAAACTTTCAGAAATTAATTATTGGATTTACATTTAAACTGATTAACTTTTGGAGCCAGCACAATTGAAGATGGCCGCTGCAGCCGGATGAGCTTACAAAACACAAAAGTGGCTATAACTCAGTTGATTTCACAGATATGGAGCTAATGTTTGGTGTGGTAGCAGCGAGCTCGGGTCATTCACAACCTACAGAAGTGTGACATCTTGTGATATCGCATAAGAGTGCACATAACGTTTTCATGTTTGACTAAAGTGGCTACAACTCTGACGTTTCTCATCATACGATGACGTAGTGTAAACGGCCACGTTGTTCTTTGTTTTAATCCTGTAGATCCTGCCCAGTTTTTGCTGAGTCACTGATGTTGGTCAACAACCTTGTCAACCTTCTGCAGAATGTGTTGCTATGAATTCTTCTTTAGCTCATCTCTGTACAACTACTTTAACAACTTAAGTTCATTAGTTCATTTAACAACTTAGCTGGATGTAACAAAACATGATGTCAGTGGTAGTATACACGCAAACTGAGCTGCAACTTATGATATTATGACTATTGGGACTGCATGTCTGATTTATGTTCGGTTTGGGTGAAAAACATTTATATATACAGGAGTCCCTCGTTTATCGCGGGGGATCCATACCCTGATGCCCCGCGATAAGTGCAAAACCACGATTTAGGAATGGTAGTATACAGATCCCTTGCCACCTGCAAGTTCTTGGTCACGCCCACTTCTCCGCTGTTAGTATTTTATCTAGACTGACCCTGGGTTTTTGATCTGCTCAGACGGATTGTAATGAGATTATGACCTGGTTCTGACCAGTTTAAACAGGGCCAGCAACTCTTAAAAAAAGTCTCCCAGGGATTCAATATCTGTCAAGGGATAAAGTTTTTATTTATTTATTTATTGGCTCGCCACACCACGTAGAAAAGCTTTTTCTGCACCGTATCATTTTTCCTGACGCATCAGACCACATAAAGTCCTTGAGATCACACTTAATCCGCCCCTCCTATCCACTTGATAGACTGTGCTCCTGGAAGAAGGCGGAAGGTGCAACAGCTCACGCCGCAACACTGCTCTGCACGGAGAACAGCAGGAAGCTTATCCTGCAGTATGGGCTGCACAAAGGTGCAGCAGGTGCTAAGTAATTTAAAATAATTAATTTTAAATAAAAATTCTATGCCGATCGTGCGGCTCATCCCATCAATTAGCAAGTTGTGTCATGTCCAATCTTATTTTGAAAAACTGCGATAGAGTGAGTCTGCGATAAACGAACCGTGAAGTAGCGAGAGACTACTGTACATACATCCTTGAAAAAATAAAACACCCAGCTCCCGCTATTCTTTCCCTTTGGGCAGTTTCACATCAAACTTGGGTCCTCTACCAGAGGTCTTGGGAGTTTGAGGGTTCTATTCAGTATCTTAGCTGTTCCTAGGACTGAGCCCTTCTGGACAGAGATCTTTGAGGTTCTTCCTGGGTCATTTGGAGCCATTCTTCCAGTTTGAGGGTCTCGACACTGACCGCTCCAATGACCACTGGGACTACTGACTTTTTGACTCTCCACAACTTCTCTGCTTCTTCTTTCAGCCCTGATATTTCTTAACTTGTGCTCCTTCTTCCTGATGTTACAGTCTCTTGGGATTGCTACATCCATCACCACTGCCTTCTCTTGCTTGTTGACCACTCAATGTCCAGTTGGTTTGGCATCACCTGTTTGTTGGTCTGGATCTGGAAGCCCCACAGTATCTTAGCACTTCCGTTCTCCACCATCCTTAGTGGCGTTTCCCATTTTGACTGTGGGACCTCCAGTCCACTCAGCATTGATGTTCCTGTATGTTATTCCAGCCACTTGGTTATAGTGGCTGGATCTTACACCCTACTATTACAGCATACGCTGGACTGTCTCAGGAACAACTTTGCACAGTCTGCATCTTGGGTCCTCATCTTGGTCAGTCTCCTGTTATTTTCTGGGTTTTTTTTAGCAGGTGCTCCTCAGCTCTCTTGTAAATGAGTTCTCGGGGCTCAATGGGATTAACCTGTCTAAATAAAGGTTGAATGAAAAAAAAAAGGGTCCAACAACTCCTTGTTTTATTGCTCAGCAAAGATGTGTGTGATTTATTTGTTTATATTAGCAAAGAGTAGATTCAAACAATGTGACGTTTCACAGCCACCTTTCAGCTGCTAAACACAGACTGATTTACTAAGTAAACATATTTTAATTATATTACTGTTATCAGTAAAAGCTGCCTGTGACGGCTTCCTCCTGCACTCTGTGAGGCTGACGGCTGAGATTTATGAGGCACCGCTGACGGAGAGGCTTAATAGATTTAAATCCCCATTTTCTTAATCGGTGCTTATACGTTGCTGTTCTTGCTTTAAAGTTTAGTTTAAAACAAAGAAGCCAAAGTTGATTAAGATGCCTAACTGAAATTCCACAGCTCATCAGGAACATGGGTTGTTTTTAAGACTTTTTTCCCTGTAGGTTTCAGTTTACAAAAGTAGTGTGTGCTGTGACAATAAAAGCATTGAGTGAAAAGTAAACCATGGATCATTTCTCAGTGTTTTATAAAGCTGTGTGAAGCTTTGCACCGAGACATAAGTTGCACAGATGTGCTCTGTTTCTTGTTAATAGTTTAGGTACCATAACTCTTTTAAAAAAATATTCCTTTAGACAATACAGAAGCGTGATATCACATAAGATTGTGCGTAATGTTTGACCAACTGGCATGAACGGCCAGGTCTGTTTTAATCATGTAACTCCTGCCCAGTTTTTGCTGAGTCACCGATGTTGATTAGCAACCTTCTCAAACTTCTTCAAAAATAAACTATGAAATATTAAACTCTGTACAATTGTTTGCCACAGACGGCCTGTTTCAACGGTTGTATGATAAACGGGTTTATCCTCCAAAACAACAACAAAAACACTTAAAGACAGCTGGAAAATATTGCCGATCTCATTGTTGGATGGACGATGACTGATGGAAAAACTTTAGCCTATTGCCAATAGGCCTATCGCGATAAATCAATTAATCGCATGATAAATGAAAATTATTGACGTCATTTTCATTTACTGGCTTTATCGTTTCTCCGTGTCTCTTTCTGAAGACACTGGATGACAAAAGGCTCAACTCCGGTGCTCTTCACCGACCCCTCCTTTTCTCTTTAAAATCCATTTTAACTGTCCAAAATCACGTTTATGGATCGTAAAAACAGCTAAGCTGAGAAGCTGAACTACGAGCTAAGCTGACAGGCCGACCTCCGGGAAAAACCTCCGTCTTGTCGAAGCTCCAAAATTCACGTTGAAACCCGTGCCTTTGTGTCAAAAGTTTTTCCTGCAAAAGAAGCTGAGAACTTGTTTACTGATTTAAAAAAAAAAATTTAAACTAAAAGGTTTGTGTGAAAAATGCTATGCTAAAGAGCTCAAACCACACAGAGTGTCCGCCATTTTGAGAACCAAAGAGAGAGAGCCCATGTCACATCAAGGGGCCTCCCTCCCATTTTTCTTAAAGAGACACGCTGCTCGCTCCCTCACTATTCATCCTTCGGTTCAAACAGTCTTATACGTCTGGTGGTCAAAAATCACCCAGCCAAATTGTTTTCGTGACAGGCCTAATTGCCAAACCCTACTGCAGATCATTTGGTTCTTCCAAGTCCGAACTGGTCCTAAAATTCACTTCTTTTTTTTGTTTAATGCCAAACTTCATCTCTGCCAGAAAATATGAAAGTAGTACAAAGGCAAGATGATGTCATGAAGTATTTATTTAAACATTTTTCTTTCAAATATCTGCCTGTTTCTGGTGATGTCACGGTCTGTTGCCAACAGGAAGGAAGTCTGACGACTGGTTTACTTGACAGTTGATGCTGTCAGCTCAGCAGAAGTGAAGAGAACTCTCTATAAGCTGACAGCCACTGAGGTTTTAAATAACGGAGTGGTTTGTGAACAAAACCTTGACCTAAACATGGTGTTTGCTTTATTATGGTTCTGCCTCATGAGATCTGGAGTTACTAGAGCTCAGTTTTTGCTTCCAGGGCCTCGGGACTAATTCTTGATCAAGGATTCAAAAGGGTTTTTGATTTTAGTTCAACTTTCCATCAACTTTTATGCAAACCCAAGTTTTTGTTTAGGCTGACAGAAATGATCAGAGTTGAGTCTACTAACATCAAATAAATTTAGGTCTTTAGTCACCGTTTAAATGAACAATCTGTCTGCTTGTACTGATTATCTGTGTTTTTGGTACAAACTGCATGTTTTCATGTTCCTCCGTGAGTTATTGGCACATGTTTTTGGACTTTAACTGCTTATTGTTGCTCAGGCGAGCTTGTTACCACACAAGTCTTCATTAAACAGTTGTACTTGTATAGGCTTGTTGCACAGGGACTCACAATGTTAGAGGAGAGTGTTTGGGCCTTGGAGGGGCGACTACTTTAAATATTGGTTTGTGTATCATGTTTAGTGTACTAGCAAAGGTATCATCAACCATCAGTAAATGAGTAAATGTTACAGGAGCACAGAATCTGCTGCTTAGAAGAAAGTCTTCATTTGTTTCCTTGGCTAGATGATAATTAACCCCAAACTAGATTTTTTTTTTTTTAAATCACAAACACCATGAAATGTTTTGTTCAGCATTATCTGGGAAGCCGTGAGATCTATTCTGTACCAACTAAGATGAAGCCAGCATGTTACTACGTCTCACCACTGTCTTGCTTTCATCATCATATTTGATATTTTATAATATTTAGAAGGAAAGCGAACCCATTCAGGTTAGACTTGTTTTTATGTTTGTTTGTTTTTCCTGTCAGTGTTTCCTCTTTCAACTCCTATAAATAGTTTGGGTGGGAATATTTAGGTGTATTTCTATTATCTCAATCTGAATAGACTTTAGCTTATTTTACATAAAAGCACGTTCTTATATATTTTTATGCGTAATGGAGTGCACAATAATATAAGTTATCCTGTTAGTAACAGGCTACTGATTTAATAAAGTTGCATATATGTTTTTGCCACCAGCAATGTTTGCATACAAATCAAACATTTTAAAGTCATTATTAAAGATGGTCTTGTCATTATATTATTTGCAGACATACATTTTTCAGGATTCTGTGGAGAACAAAAAGTGAAAACACAACTTTTAATACAACGTATGCTTTCTCCGGGAAACTACTGTAACTATACAGGGACAAACGGCACTATGCTGCAACTACTCTACAGCTGCTCAACCTCAACAAAATAGGTTTTTGACACTTATCTCTTATCTGTTAAAGTTCAAGAATCTTTATTATCCCTAAGGGGCAGTTTTTTTCACAAAGGCACATAAAACATCCATACTAGACAATAAGACATTAAAATAACTACAGAAATGATCATTGTTGGTTGAGATTGCTGATTGTTACCCCCCCCCCCCTATTAAATAGTGTCGTAATTTATTAATGTTAAGGGTTTCCTTTTTCATACTTGATTCAGGAAGATTGTGGGTATTTGCTAGCTTTGACTGTTAAAAAAAAAAAAGCTAGCAGCTGATTTGCTTGTAGGCAGGAAAAAGTCGATACCTATATATCCTTCTCCAGAACAGTGCTTTGGCACGGTCCTGTTTCAGAAGTCTTGGACTGTTTTGACTTCACAGTTTGAGTTTCACACCAGCATTTGCCATCAAAATGTTACATTACCTTGGTTTTATTCAAAGGTGTGTTCCTTTTATGTCCAGTAAATTCATTTGGCCCTGGTAGGTAAAAGACGAAAGATTAAAGGATTTTCTGATTGGAATGAGATGGATCAGTATTCATTTTTTAATGTAATAAATGAACAATTTTCTTTACACCTGATGTACAACATAAAATTCATTCTTCATAATTCTCCTGTGCATGCACTTTTTAGACCCACTCTGGACTGTTTGGAGGAAAAAGTCAACAGCTATTGTTGGTGAAAAGCATTAAATATTTGTGCTCTTATTTCTTGTATTTTATGCAAATGTTTGGCCACCGCTAGTACAGAAGCTATTCAAGAGTCACTGGAGCATAGTGAGTAGTGGGGGAGTACTATCTTTAGAAAAATATCTAGGAGAGCGGTGGCACAGTTGTTGGAGCTGAACCCTCTCAGCGAGAAGATTGCCGGTTCAAATCCTGGTCCGGGACCTTTCATGTTCTCTCTGTGCATGCGTGAGTTTTCTCCGGGTACTCCAGTTTCCTCCCACAGACCAAAAACATGCATGTTGGACTGACTGGTAACTCTAAATTGTCCCTAGGTGCGAGTGAGAGAATGAATGGTTGTTGGTCTTGTTTGTCTCTTATGTGTCCCTGTGATGGACTGGAGACCTGTCCAGGGTGTCCCCCGCCTCTTGCACAGTGACTGCTGGATATGGGCACCAGTGACCCCCATGACCCTAAAAGGAAGAAGCGGGTAAAGATAATGGTTGGATGGATGTTTCCAGGAAATCTTTTTGCACAAAATGTCTGCAACTGAGAACAATTTTTCTTTCAAATGCACTTGGCCACTGAATAAAAACATGCCACCATGTGTATGGATATTTGTAGAAGCGTCAACGTCTGTACACAGAATATAAACCCCTAACGCAGAAACCACACCAACATTTGTACAGAGACTGCAAAAAAAAAAACATTTATATGCTTATTTCATTTTTTGCATTGACAATGGCTGCCTATCTGGACCTCTTACTCTTGATTTGAAGTATTGTAGACACGTGCTGTGAATCATGTATTTTAGACAGTTTATTCAGTGTATGTGAAGGAAGCTATCTATTGTGTATTTACGTAGAGTAAATACAGTTTGTAAAGAATGTTTGGAACAACAATGAACTGGTATGCATGCTAGAAATTGTTCCTGTTGTTTGCAGGGTTTGTGTTTTTTCTTTATTTGCATTGCTCTCTTTACTGCTGACATTTTATTCTGTGTACATATACAGCTTTATAACCAGTGGTGTCTAAATAAGGCTTTTGACCTTAATGGGTTTATTGCTTGGTTATATTGACTTAATGTCCTCTATATACTGTTGAGGTTGGCTGTGGGCACAGTCACATGATCAGATTCTTCACTGTAAGGTAATAAAAAACTCGACAGGCTTTAAAACACTTTAATCAGTCACAGTGTTGGATGTTGTGACAATTAAACAGGAAAGATGGGAAATATCAGGAATGTTGTAAAGTTAAATGGCCGTAGTTATGCAAAATGTCTTGTGATTTAAATTGACTGCAGTCATTTCTAAAGAATGTGGGTTTGATTGACTGAAGGTCACCCAGGGACATTTTAAAACCTTCATTTCTTTCTAGAGTCTTTCATTTACTCACAGCTTTGCCTTTTCAGTAGTAAACATTACTTTAAGTCTGAGTTGGCAAATTGTCTGGGCTCATTTATTAATGGTTTCATTTAGCTAAAAAAAAAATCCATTAAACCTTAAGATCAACTCCACTTTAAAAGGTAGAACTAAAGCACTTCACATTTATGTTACAAAAACTTGACATTTGAAATTTAATTGAATAATTCTGTAATACCAAAACAAATGAAGTATTTTAGATATATATTCTTAGAATTGATCCGGAGAGTGGTGGCACAAAGGCTAGAGAAGGTGAGCCTGTGATCAGAAGGCGGCCGGTTTGACTCTGGACTGATAACATCAAAATGTGGGTGGGAAAGGTGAAGCACCCACACCTGCCTCCACACTCATTTGCCCCACTCTGAACCCTTGAGCAAGGCTCTTAACTCTCACCATCTGTTCTCTCAGGTGCCCCAGATGGCAGCTCCCTGCTCCACACAGAGGGCTGTGGTAGCTCTGTGGTTGCATCAGGAAGAGCATTCGGTGTAAAAACAATTGCCAAGTCTTCGTACAAGTTAGTTCACTTTCGCGACCCCTGAAGAAGGGAGCAGCCGAAGAAGAAGAAAAATTCTCAGAATTGATCTCAGATACTGATTAGGCTTAGACATTACAAAACAGGCAGGTCCTGCTGTGTTTGCACCTCTTATCCACATGCAATTTGCATTTTTGTTGCAAAAAATAAAAATAAACTTTCACGAACCCTTTCCAAAGTGGAGTATTTTAATTTAATTTTAAACCTCCCTTTTTCCTTTACTCGACATGTTTTTTTTGAAAACCGTAACGTTTCTGAAGCTGTACACTTCAGAAACTCGCAGTCACTTATTCTGGTAAAGACCACAACAATACATTTAACTTCTTTTTTCTTTATCGGGCTCATGTTTTCCTGACCTTTAAACCTCTGTTTCGAGCTGAAAAAGTGAATGATTGAGAGAAACCGTTAACAGGTCACAGATAAAACGAGCTGCGATTGTTTTGGGAGAGTCTTTAGCTGAGCTTGGAATGTTCCCTCATTGTGTTTTTATTGTCTTAACATTGGTGTTGTCGCCACCTAGAGGTAGAACGTGGTATTTCACTTTTTTGTGGTTGCATGTTGTGGCTGGAGCACAACAGACTACTGAGGACAGAGTATCAATTCTAATGAGTCTGAGCTGCTAACATCAAATTCTGGCTAAAAACGTATAAACTGACACCCAGACATGTTTGTGGTTGGATTGTTGTCGCTTAGCTGTGCAATTTGAATTGGGTTGAGTCCAAATATTTATTAGTTGTAGATGTTCATTCAGCAATGATAATAAGCTTTATTATAAAATGTGTAGTGGTTCATGAGATATTTTGCACATTATTGCCCTTTGCTTTTCCGTGGCAGCCGATGATCAACGGTACAGACGCATTTTCTGTCCTTATTCAGTTCCCTTTGACCCAATAAATTAGATTTAAAGTCTACAGCTGAGCGAAGTAATGACCCTCAGTGACATCAGCACGTCCAAGAAGTTTCTGCATGTAGTCAGCAGGCGTCTTTAGGTCGCATGGGATGCCCGTTCCCATGGCGATCAGACCTCAAGAGTTCAAGGTTCAGACTGTGTGTGCTGGTCTTCCTCTCCTTCTTTTTTACATGTTTGTGTTTAAGGCATGCAGGAGTGATCAAAAAGGGTTTTGACTGACAGCAGTGAGTGTGTTGAGAAGAGATTTCTCTGGAAAGCTTAAGAGTTAGAGGAGTGTGTGCTGACAGTCTGTGATCATGTAAGATTGTCGGTGTTCTCCCACCTCCTACGTCCAGGATGTACACACACCAAAAAAGTCGTTCATTTTAGCCCCTTTTGCTCATTGTATTCAATCTAAATAAATTACTCTCCCTAAAGTGGTTTGAATGGAAGTTTATGATCTGTAATCAGTAAATGTGTGCAGTAGACAAACGTGAAGAAAGTGCTCTCACTGTCCTGAAAAGATCAGATTGTTTTTGATGATGTCTGTAAACATTGTGAGAACGATCTCTGCTGATGTCCTGCTGAAAGAGACATTTTTCTAGAACACTGTGAGAGTCTAGTTGTGGCAGGAAGAAGACAGCGGACATGTGGATAGAGAGGTTTGAGAAGAAGCTACAAACTTGAGGATAGTAAGTTTCTTTTGGCTGCTCCCTCCTTCAAGGGTTGCCATAGCGAGCAAACGCGCATGAAAGATTTGGCAATTGTTTTACGTCAGATGCCCTTCCTGACGCAACCTGGGCTCAAACCCGCAACCTCAGGATTGCAAGACTGCAGCACTGACAACCAAGCTTCAGATTAAATCAGTATAATCATTACATAACTTAACCTCTTATGCAAATACTGTAATACAGACCCTGAGAGGTAAGATGGGGAGAAGTTGACAAAATTGTGCAAGAGAGAAATATTTGTACATGATTAAAACTTTGACAGCAAATCTTTGAATCCTATTTCCTGGTTTTGCCCTTTCCTAACCCTTAAGAATCCTCTTGATCCTTGATTCAGTCATACGGAATAACTGGTTAACATGCTTTTGGACCAAATATTCACAAGGAGTCTGAGGGTTATGAGGACTGTTGGTCCCAATAAAAAACCGTTGTAAGAACCTACAAACTTGCCCTCACACTCCAGGGGAATGCTGCAAAAAAACAACACTCAACCCACGCTCATCTCACTACGATTATATTGTTTAATATAATATAAACTGCAATTAAACTCACATTTTCATTGCTCCTCATTTTCTCTTCTGCCGTCACTATTAACTAAACCAGGTGTGGGCAGTGAGGCCAGCGAGAGACCAATTGGGTTGACCAAATGTGTTGTTAGCCTGCAGAACAAAAATGCATGGCACTTGAATGGTTTAGGTCTGCTATTTATTGCAGTTTTTTGCAATATTGATATTGCGCTCACTGATGTTGCGATGATACATTCGCAATATATTGTCAAGTCAAGGTTCTTTGTCATTCGCACCACATGTACATGTGGTGGAATGAAATTGTGTACACGGTCCAAGTTACATCCAACAAAAGTATAAATTGTAAAGAAAAACAGTAAGATCTAAGATATGAACTAAGAAATATGCTATACAACGAAGACCACACGAAGCACAAATGGTACAAAGACAATATGCCGAACAACAGCAGCATGAACATGAGTCTTTGTGAGCAGACTGTGCAACCTGACAACAGATGTATGTTTTCAGGAGAACACCAGACTACCTGGAGAAAACTCACACAAATCAGAAGATCACAGAGGGCACAGCAGTTGACAGAGTCACAGAGAGTCAGTCTCCCCACCATCACAGACTTCTACACCTCCAGATGCAGGAAGAGGGCCACCTGCATCATGAAGGACCCCACTCACCCAGCACACACACTTTTTGCCCCGCTCCCCTCAGGAAGGAGGTTGAGGAGCATTAAGTGTAGAACCACTAGACTTATGAACAGCTTCTACCCTGAAGCTGTTAGACTCATGAATTTCTAACCCCAACTGAGAGTCAGAGATTCTTTATTGTCGTTCGTACCTCATGTGGTACATGTGGTGGAACAAAATTACGTACACAGGGTCCCAGTTACATCCAACAATAAAATGTAAAAGAAAAACAGTCATAACATCTAAGATATGAACTAAGAAAAACAACTAAAAATACACTAAGCACTAGTAGCATAAAAACATTACGCCGAACAGCAGCACGAACATGAGCATGAGTCTGTGTGAGCAGATGAGCACGAATGAACACATCAACATGAAACAGATCAGAAGCATCATGAAACAGATCAGCAGCATCATGAAACAGATCAGAAGCATCATGAAACAGATCAGCAGCATCATGAAACAGATCAGCAGCAACATGAAACAGATCAGCAGCAACATGATGTCATTATTCTGGTTAGGGTTCCAAGTTCTGCTTGGAGGTCTAGATATTTACAGTCTATGTGCTGCATATAATGTGTATAATAGAAAGGGCACTGAGTGTATTTAATTGGGTGATTATTATTATCATTCATCAACATGTAAACTCAATGCAAAATTGCCCAAACTAAGATTTTAGTTTGGTTCGGTAGGCCGAGCGCTCAGTTCTGTTGACAGGGTGGGGTGCTCTCCTTGTATAATGGAAGAGGAAACACTGGCTTTATTAGAGAAATTACACCATTTTGCTATTTTTATGCTTGCTAAGGATAATTAATGATTCTAACATTAAAGTACATCCAAATAAATATTAGTGTTTTTATGCTGTTAAAAAACCAAACCAAAAGTGTAGTTTTCTTTTTGAGGTAGTACTTTTTGGGTTTTACACAATCTCAGCTTTAGGGCCTAGAAATCCTCGTCCAGTTGGTTTTCCTTTACATCCCAAAACAAATCGGGGCACCCTGCCTCTTGCTATAAAAATTGTAAATGTAGGGGCAGGGCTAGAGTTAGACCAAAATTGGCTGCTTAAAAAAAAATGTCTGCAGTCGTCCATGTCTGTGCATACTTAACCAATGCGCTACGGAGGATGAAAATGCAGCAGCAGCTGCTACAACCACACAATTCTAGCACACATTCTTATTTAAATAAAAAAGGTTTAATCATTATTAAGTATAAAGGTTTTTCTAAGGGTCAGTTATTTAAGTTGAGCAATTTTTCAATTTTGTTGAATAAAAGCTACAATTTGGCTAATATAAATCTGTGTTTGATACCAGCTATTGGTTCCCTGGTTAGTAGAGATTGGTATCGGCACTGACCTCAGAAAAACTCATTTTGGTCGACCTCTAGGCAGAACTAAGAAGTTGGTTGAAGGGTGTGAAATGGGTTAGACCTAATTGTTAAAGTTCAACTCAGTCTTTCAGAAACAGCTGTCCCTTATGAGTAATCTGTGTGGCACAGGACTAGTTACTGAAAGTACATAGTACTATCTCAGTAAAGTTGACTATTTTTGGTTACTGTCAGATGAGTTTGATATAGTTTGGTCATTCTTGAAACTGTTCCCTCAAGTATTGTACCTGAAACGGAACAAAGTCTTTTCAAAATGTTTCCAAAGTCTTTGATTCCCAGAATGGATTGAATACCAAGTAAACCATTCCTGTTACACAGCTCTGTGTACAACACAACTTTTTTTTTTTCCCCGATGGCCATCTGTGTCTTGCACAGTTCACAAGGCGAAAGACCTTTTAAAAATAAACACACGAAGCAGATGATCTCATTTTTACGCAGTAATCCACCTCAGGCAGTCATCTTAAAGAGCATTACTCAAGACCTGTAAAAACAAATCTGCAAATCATCGTCGTCGTTCTCAGACATATGGTATTAGCCAATCATTACTCATTTCTAGCTAACAAGGGAGGGATCTGCATGGGTTTACTTCCTTGAGGAGGATAGAGACGTTCAGTTTGAGTTGTCACTCTGCTTGTACGTACTGAGAGTTGCAAGTTTTTGGCCAAGAATGAGAAATGGGCTGGGAGTTTTGGACCAGGCAGCTGGATGAGGAGGAACTGGTTGAGAATGGTGAGATCAGCAGTTTTTCTTTTAACTCCAGTCAGAAGGGAGTGATGGTTTAAAAGGCTCACATCTCGTTTGACAGCTTTCATAGACCATGAAAGAAGAACAAGTTGTTGGTATTTGTTCAAAACTTTCACCACAGCTGCTGTTGTGCATATTTAAATCCATCTTAAATGTCCAAAGTGGTGTTTCTGAACGTAATGTTCTTGTATTTTTGCTGATGTCTTCAACTTTGCCGCAGTAAAGCTTAATTATTAAAAACATTTACTGCCCATCAAGCTCTGCATCATGTGATTTGTGTTTTTGTGCCACAGGAGTTTGCATTAGAAAAAAAACCTGCGTTTGTACAACTGTTTAATATAGAGTCTTAGTAAATCAGATTAATCACAAAATTCAGACACTCATCTCTGTGTATTGTGTACTTCCTATATTGTGAATCCTTTTTTGGCATCAATGTTGTTTTGTGTCTTTAGTCGTCTTCAGCTTTGGTCTTTAGCTACAGTTTGTTTGAAGCACCTTGTTTCTGTATCTTCACTTTCTACTTTGGCTGAAATTTCTTTTTTTTTCTGGGAAGTTTTTACATACAACACATTAAAAATGCACATTTGGTGTGAGTGTTTTAGCTTACACGGCTGTGCTTTCTCACGGTTTTTAAGAGTGTGTTTTGACTATAATGAATTGTTCACTGAGCAAGTACAGTAGTTTTGAATGTTACATATCCACTCTATTTCAAATTGGACACAAAATGACTTTCTTCATTCATTTTCTGTACCTGCTTTGTTCGGTGGGGGAGTTGTACCCATCTCCAGTTTAAATTTTTTTTTTTTTATGCAGCATAGACTTAAACTCCCCCTTTGAACATTATCAGTTACTTTGATCATGAACTATTGAACAGACTTCAATGAAACTCTTACAGAGTAATCTTTGGATGTATATCTATAACCTAATAACTTTGAGTCAGCCCCTTTAAAGATGGCTGCCACAGCTAAGCAACCTTAGCAAACACAAAAATGGCTATGGTTCAGGCAGTTTTCTCCACCGTATTCCTATCCCCCATACTGCCTTGCGTGAATTATGGTTGCGACTTCTGGCGAGGAGCAGAACAGGCATTTGTTTACGTGCAAACTTTACGAGCTAATCATGTAGTTTCTCCAAGCATTATGGATTTAAGTAAAACATGTAGGAACACCACCTGTCAGAGCGCAAACAGGACAATATAATTATACAGCTGCTTGCTGAAGACAGGGATAGGAGGATGACCTGAAGAAGTGGCCGCAGATTACATCTAGCATAATTAACTACTTCATTGGCTCGGTTCTTCTGACGGTGACGCGATGAACAACCTGAAAAGCTCTGAGACGCATTAGTATCTACACAGTAATAAGCAATGTTCCCTCTAATTTTTCATGTCTGGGCAAACACACAAGCTCCCTGAGTGCACTCAGGACCACTGTGAACAACATCAGATGTGCACACTGTGATCACACACCAGTATCACACCCGTTTCCTCGCCCAGAAAATTATGAATAAAGGAGATGCCATTTCCTGCATTCTGATGTATTTTAACAGGTAATTTAACATCTAGTTTTACCTACACAAGTAAAACTTGATTCAATAACTATTTTAGAGTTAATGGCACAACAAGAAGTAGTCTGACCAACAGCTCTCCTTGTGTGAATAGAGCAAACTCTGCTTCTCTCACACATCCTATCACAGTCTAAGAAACACAGTGTAGCCTAAGTTAAGTTTTAGGGGGAAAAAATCACTAGCCATTAGCCAATATGAAACAATAACAATAATAATAATAATTACTCCTTCTTACCAATGGCCTAGTATAAAGCAATATGATCATCATCAAATGTGTTTATTTGTAGCTTAAAATACCTACTGGTAATTAAAACTCCAGTAATTGGCAAGGTCTACTGTAACCGTACCCATTTGTAGTGTCAAGAGACAAACATGTAGCATTAACACAGTATGAACAACATTTAGGAATCATTTCTATAAGAACATTATCCAATATTTTATGTGAATGGTACGATTGCTTCGCTCACGAGGAAATGTAACCCAGGGTGAGCTAACCTCTGACAAACAAACAAACAACATAGCTGTAATAATGGAGGTAGTGAAGTTCACGGCGTTACCCGAGGCATTTAGTGAGACATTTATTTCTTATTAAAGGCAAAGAAGACAGAAAAAAAAATCTAAGCTGCTAATGACTTAAAATAGTTACCGCAGTGGATGTTTTCATGCTCCAGATCAGCACAGGGCAAGAACTCAGTGAAATTCAGTGTGTAAGAGTAAATTTTAACATTACACTACCTATTAAACTTCTTCTTGCAGCTTTTCCCTCTTCAGGGGTCTCCAGCGAGTCGTCCTCCTCCATCTCACTCTGTCCTCTGCATCCTCTGTCCTCACTCCAACTACCTCCATGTCCTCTCTAATTGCATCCTTAGATCTCCTCTTTGTCTTTTTCCTGGCGGCTGCATTTCTAACATCCTTTTACCAAATATACCCATTGTACCTCCTCTGGACATTTCCAAACCATCTCAGTCTGGTCTCTTTAACTTTGTCTTCCAGTTGTTCAACCTGTGCTGTTCCTCTGATGATCTCATTCCTAATCTTATCCATCCATGTCACTCTTAAGGAGAACCTCAACATCTTCATTTCTGCCACTTCCAGTTCTTTCTCTTGTCTTTTTGTCAGTGCCACTGTCTCCAGACCATACAACATAGCTGGTCTCACCACTATCTTGTAAACTTTTCCTTTGACCATCCGGACATACACTGAGCACTTATGTTTGGTAACACTTAGCATGATAAAAAAAATGGCTACAAGTTGTGGCATTAGCTTACTTACCGCCTTTGTTTGATGTCGTACGACAGTAAACTTCTGTGATAAATCCACAACGCCAAATATTATTACTCGTTATTCCATGAAATATGCAGTATAAAGCTTTGAAAACTCTAGAAACCAAAGAGGTTGCTTGTAGCTACTTGGCTTCTTCGCACGTCAGCGCCAAAACTCCAAAAGACGCTGATTGGCTGGAATGAAAGTTCGCCTGTGATTTCATTGGTTGAATTTTTTACCTCTTCATAAAATTTTGTCGTCGCAACACAAATCACATGACACAGGTTTGTTTTGACCGGGTTGGTGGGGTGGTGGTGTTCCTTCCTCCATTCGGAACACATTTTTCATGCGCTGCATACAAACAGATTGTAGAGACCACTGCACTTGGGTTGACAGTTTATTATAAAGTGGGAGATAACCAGATATTTTGTTTGGGCATTTGCCCAGTTGCCCAAATGGTTAATCCGGCCTTGTGGCCAGTTCACAACTGCACAGCATAGATTTTCTTGTGCACAGAGAATGTGCGAGCAGTGCGTGATTGTGCAGGCACGCAGTTTAGAGGGAACACTGGTAATAAGGCTGTTTGCATTTTGTTAAGAGGTGGGACACAATCTTATTTCAGACATAGAGCCCAGCCAAAGCCTTAAAGTCCTCCATCTCTGAGCTTTGGTTAATTGCAGAGAAAATTGTAATACTGAAGACGAACAAATACTATAATGCTGAGCCCTCCGTACACATGAAATCATACCTGATATTCCCATCACTGTTTTCAATCCTTCTGAGGATCCAGCATCTTTTCTCTGGTGGTTCATTATAGTTCAGCCACAAAGTAAGATGCAGTTTTTCCTCCGTTGGCCGTTTGTCAGCAAAGTGAAATGAGCACACATACAGCGTTTTGGGTGGTCTCTTCAAGTTCACATTTTTCAGCCACATTCGTCTTAATTCCTCATCTGTAGGTAGGAGATGGAAACCATACTGCTTTTCACAGAAACACACTTTTTTTTTTGTTTGTTTGTTTTGGGTCGATGTTCAAAATGTTGTTGTTGTAGCCACTGATTTAGTTTGGCCTGGTTGTTTCTGCAGCCGCGAGCAGCACAATAGGTACCTGAACTCCGCAAGGCTATTTTAGTAAACTTTATGGTAGTTAAATAAATGTAAACAATACAAAATCTGGGTTTTTATCTGCCAAACTGAACGCAAATAACTTTCAAATAAACCGTGGTTTGTGCTCTGCTACCATAGTTAGCCAATGCTTACTGCTACTTCTGGTGTCTGACAGGAAGTTGTACCATAATCATTTATACAATAGAGCTCCCAGGAATTAGGTGGATAGACATTAAGACAACCTTTTGGCATGGTAGTAACTGAGCATCATCCCCAACACATACTCATAATTACTACACATTGTGCATTATCTTAGCTTGGTGTTACTGTTTATGTTAGCAAAATATATCTTGAACCACTGGATGGTCTTTATTAAAATTCTCAGTACTTATTAAGCGTACATCTACAACTTGGAAACTTTTAGAGTTGCCCCTGTTCAAGCTAGCCACCACAGCTAATTGGCATTAGCCAACACAAACAAATCTATAGCTCAGTCAATTTTACATGTATTGAGCTAAATTTGGTGTGGCAAAACACATACTACATACTTTATATCTTGCCACATTATGGTATGAGATTACACATAATGCTATTTTCAAGGTTTGACCAATATGGCTACAAGTTTTTTTCAAACACAAGATGATCTTTGTCTAAAACACTGGCATGAAAGGCAGCAGGCAATTTGCGTTTCTTCCAGGAATGGTAGGCGTTTAATTATGCTATTTATACTTTCAACCACTTATTAATGTTGCAGGTAATTGTCTGAAAAGATTAACATTTTCCTTTTTTTTTTTAAACGAGTACAGAAGTGTACTTAAATACAAATAATAAAGTATTTTTGAATTGAATTGAATTGAAATACACTTAGCCCCATAATGAACATTAGACAGTTTTGGCATCCTACAATTCCTTACATATTTCATGTATGAACCTGGTCACGTTAAAGGGGTCTTGCATTTCTGTCAAACTGCACAGTGCAAATAGTTTCTAAAAAGGTTGAGTCAGGGCCTCTGGATGATTTCAGCGTGCATCAGGACATTACAGAGATTGTATCTACGATACTTTTTTTTGTCATAACCATTGTGTGTTATGTAAAATAGGAGTTTGAAAAGTCTTTTTATCCAAGTCTATGAAGTGACAATCAAATCAAACAACTTAATTGCATCAGATTGTTCAAAATGGGCCAGTTTTGCTGAGTTGGTGTAGCGTTTAAGCCCCACGGGGAAACGTTCTTTGCATGACCGAGTTTGCTGTTGTTCATTCACTTCCCTAACCAGTCTTACCTGTCAGCTCAGGTAACAGGTGACTTGTACCTCATGTATTAATTCTGAGCAGCATTCCACTGCCACGTTGCGCTTTGTTTTTTATGGTGTGACTAAATTGTTTCAGTTGGTAAATGTGAATAAGTCCTGACTAATGCCAGTATTTTTGGACTTCTTGGAATGCAAATAGATTATGAAATATGTTTCCTGTTCTAAATCAGCAAGGTCAAATATTGTTAAAGCGATTGCTTTGGTAAAGTTACATTTTTGGTAGATTCCATTAAAACTGTCACTCGGGTCAGTTCTTGAAATATTTCTCTGTTAATACAGAAACCTCCATCATCTTTACCAGAGTGACTTCCATTAATGCTGGAATGAGAACTTGCCCCATATTAACACATCTAGATAAAGTTTAAAGCAAAACGGAACAATTTCCTGTGTTGTTTACTGTTTCCATCTGGACCTAGGTGTTTGGTTGCTGCTGTCTGATACTCATTACTGACTGGATTACAGATGTTGTCTGTAAACTTATCTCTTTTGTTGTGGACACTCAGACAAAGAGGAGCTAAACTTCCCGTCATGTCTTTGTGCATGTTGCCACAGCATTTCATCATCACAGTGTTGTTAAAAGGAGTCCCATTGTTATTATAATGGTAGGTTTTAAAAGTACTTGTTGCAGTTTTGTGCACTGTTTTCCATTTTTTCTTCCAACAACCAAAACTAATACTGATTGTGTTAGCACTCCTTCAATATTCTTGTGAGTTTTACCTTTTTGTGGACTGCACAGGTCACTTTTATCATGAGAGATCTCAAAGAGGAGAACATTTAGACATTTTCTACTGAGATTTAAACTCTTTTTAAAATTTTTTTTTTTTTTTAATTAAAAACCAGACGGTTGATACCATCAAAGCTCAAATAACCTCATTCTGACAAATACTATCGTCTGACCTCCTGGTAATTGCTTAAGTCAAGGTTTGAGCTATAAATTTTAAACACTACCAGGATCATTTTTTTGTTGTTGTTTGTTTAATGTGCACAGTCTGAGTCCTTGGTATATAAAACAGTGGTAGAAAATATGCTTCATATGTGCACTGATGGCTGTCAGCTGTTTCACGCAGCTTCACTGTATACGTAGCATCAGCATTGTCTAATTAAATTAATTTGATGCGACAAAACACTGCTCATGTTGATGTCTTGTGAATGACATGGCACATTATGTCCTACAGTGACCACAACAGGTCCAAAAACAATCAGAACAAATGTTAAACCAGGGCGAAACTCACAGTGCAGCGTCCTTTAATCCACTCTGCTTAATAAATCTTGGAAAAAATATATTTTGTTGAGCAGCACTTGAGCTGCTTCATTATTCTCCTTGTATAAAATGTTCTCTTAAATCACTGTGATGTAGCTTAATAAACGGACAATTACAAAGAAGTGTGTTGATGTGCAGGAGAAAAGAAAGAGGGAAGACCTGTGCCAAGTAGAGCTCTCCATACTGCATCATCTAATGGACAAACACTATTAGATACAGACTGTGTGCGTGCGCTCATGGGAGAACTGCCAAGATAATCTACCTTGCTGTGTGCAAAGATGTTCACGTGTTTTTTGTCTTCCCCTCCCCGTGTGTGTCTGTTTCTTCCTCTCAGCTGATAACGATGAGTGTAGCAGCAATAGAGCAGCCGGGATGAACGGGAGCGGTCCCACGAAGCTCGTGAACCCTCTGGAGGACCCGCTGCCTGGAGTGGGAACCTATGAAGACTTCAATACCATCGACTGGGTCAGAGAGAAGAGCAAAGACCGAGACAGACACAGAGAGGTACAGAAGACACTGGGTTTTTATTTAATATATTTACTTTAGAATACAACGAAAAGGTTTTAATAGAAGCGTTACCCAATACAAATAAATACTTTCTGTTCTTTGAAAGTGCATGCGCTTCTATTGACGGTGCTACTAAAGAAGTGCAGATTCATCTTCATTGATCCTGGTGATGAAAGTCCATCCTTTACTGCAGCAAAATAATCAAATGTACAAAGTGTCTACAGAGCATAAGATAAATTTACACAACCAGAACTGTTGAGTTATGCTTTCTTTTATTATGTTTATGCCAGGTAAGTATTTGTAATTAAGTCAAATTGGTCTAACTTTATTTAGTGTATTCTTGCAGATCACCAATAAGAGCAGGCAGTCGACTGTAGCTCTGCTGCACAGCATCAGCGATGCCTTCTCTGGGTGGCTGCTCATGCTGCTGGTGGGACTCATGGCAGGTAGAGTACAAACATCCTCTCATCATTATTCAGTGTCTTTCAACTAAAGTTGAGAGTAAAATTTCTCTCCATTGGTGTACAGAGAAAACATTGAGTTACACTCAAGTTTATCAACTTGATGTTTAAAACTTGTGAATGAATCTAGAAATGCTAGGAAATATTTGCTAATAAATACCTGCACGCCTAAAAGTAAATGAAATGAAGTCTAAACTAAATATGTTTACACAATTAGATCCCATATTTATAGTTTATTTTTTACGATCAGTTTTGGATCATTTTTAAACTGCATCAAATCAAACTAAACATTTTTTGGCGTATTTTAAACATGTTCGGCAGATGAAAGCAGTCTTCCATCTACTTAAATTTAACACTGCTCACAACATGTAGTACACCATACAACGGGTTACAAAAGTAAAAAATGTTATTTCTATTTTGTTACCTTACAACCAGGTATTCATAGGACTCTATTTACAAACCGGATTCCAAAAAAGTTGGGACACTAAACAAATTGTGAATAAAAACTGAATGCAATGATGTGGAGATGGCAAAAGTCAATATTTTATTTGTAATATAACATAGATGACAGATCAAAAGTTTAATCTGAGTAAATGTAACATTTTAAAGGAAAAATATGTTGATTCAAAATTTCACAGTGTCAACAAATCCCAAAAAAGTTGGGACAAGTAGCAATAAGTGGCTGGAAAAAGGAAATTGAGCATATAATGAACAGCTGGAAGACCAATTAACACTAATTAGGTCAATTGACAACATGATTGGGTATAAAAAGAGCTTCTCAGAGTGTCAGTGTCTCTCAGAAGCCAAGATGGTAAGAGGATCATCAATTCCACCATTGTTGCACAGAAAGATAGTGCATCAATACCAGAATGGTGTTACCCAGCGTAAAATAGCAAAGACTTTTAAGTTATCATCATCAACCGTGCATAACATCATCAAAAGATTCAGAGAATCTGGAACAATCGCTGTGCGTAAGGGTCAAGGCCGTAAAACTCTACTGGATGCTCGTGATCTCCGGGCCCTTAAACATCACTGCACCTCAAACAGGAATGCCACTGTCAAGGAAATAACAGAATGGGCTCAGGAATACTTCCAGAAAGCATCGTCAGTGAACACAATCCACCGTGCCATCCGCCGTTGCCAGCTGAAACTCTACAGTGCAAAGAGGAAGCCATTTCTAAGCAAGCTCCACAAGCTCAGTCGTTTGCACTGGACCAGGAGTCATTTAAAATGGAGTGTGGCAAAATGGAAGACTGTTCTGTGGTCAGATGAGTCACGATTTGAAGTTCTTTATGGAACACTGGGACGCCATGTCATCCGGACCAGAGAGGACAAGGATAGCCCAAGTTGTTATCAACGCTCCGTTCAGAAGCCTGCATCACTGATGGTATGGGGTTGCATGAGCGCTTGTGGCATGGGCAGCTTGCATGTCTGGAAAGGCACCATTAATGCAGAGAACTATGTTCAGGTTCTAGAACAACATATGCTCCCATCTAGACGTCATCTCTTTCAGGGAAGACCCTGCATTTTTCAACACGATAATGCCAGACCACATTCTGCAGCAATCACAACATCATGGCTACGTAGGAGAAGGATCCAGGTACTGAAATGGCCAGCCTGCAGTCCAGATCTTTCACCTATAGAGAACATTTGGCGCATCATAAAGAGGAAGGTGCGACAAAGAAGGCCCAAGAAGATTGAACAGTTAAAGGCCTGTATTAGACATGAATGGGAGAGCATTCCTATTTCTAAACTTGAGAAACTGGTCTCCTCTGTCCCCAGACGTCTGTTGAGTGTTGTAAGAAGAAGGGGGGATGCCACACAGTGGTAAAAATGGACTTGTCCCAACTTTTTGGGGATTTGTTGACGCCATGAAATTTGGAAACAACAGATTTTTCCCGTAAAATGATACATTCTCTCAGTTTAAACTTTTGATCTGTGATTTTTGTTCTATTCTGAATAAAATATTAGATGTTGGCACCTCCACATCATTGCATTCAGTTTTTATTCACAATTTGTTTAGTGTCCCAACTTTTTTGGAATCCGGTTTGTATAAGTAATGTACTTAAAATGTTCCAGATTAATGGTGAATTGGGAAAATAACTTGTTTAAAGAAATTTTCAAATCTATAAAAGTGAAAAGTTGATTGTGCTTGTAATATATGTTCACCCAGTTTGCTTTGAAGCCCCAACCATTACCTTGAGATGCCACATAATTGGTTTTGTTTAGGAAGTGTCTACACAGCAAGCATGCCAGAAGTGGTTTGTCCACAAAGACCCACAGACCAAGGCTTTAATCAGAGAAGAAAAGAACAGACCAAAAACAACCCTAATGGAGCACCTATGCAGAGAGCACCATCTCTATAGTGAAGCATGGTGGTGGCATCATCATGCCTCAAGAGTTAAGAGAACCTGTTAAAGTTTCAGACTGGGATATAAGTTCTCCTTCCAACAGGACAATGACTATAACTCACTGCTGAAGCAGCACTGCAGTGGTTTAACATTTGGAAGACATTACCAATCAACACGACTTTTTCTGACAGAACCAAAAAATTCTACTTTTTTTATTTTGTCAGAAATCTTTGAAATGCTCCTGTAACATCACGGAAACTTTACTACACTCTCGTGTTCTTTAGGGGAAAAATCAGCCACATTAAAATACACTGTAAATACAAATTTTAATCCCATATTTGTTGTATCATCAAATAATATATTCTTCTCAGTGATGTTTTTCTTTACCTCTGACCTGGGCTCTCGGTTTTCATACTAGCCCACTAGGTGGTGTACCACGTTTATATTTGAGAGCCTCTGTAAAAATCTACAGAGATCAACCCCAAGAAGAAATAGCTATTCTCAGCCAGACGTCTCTGCAGACTCCTGCCTCTCATCTTGTCCAAAAAAATTGTTTTAGTTTGGATGTAAAGAGCTAAAACTCACTTGTAATGTGCACGAGTAAACATGTAGTAGTAAAAAGCTGTTTCACATGCATGCAGGCTGCAGAATGAGATGTTCAGTTCAGTTCAGTTTATTTATATACTGTATGCATGCAACACTTGTCTGTTTTATATTTTCTTGAAATTATTTTCATCATTTTTTTCCACATGTAACTACAAAAATCTGATGTATGTTTAGTAGAATTACCTGTATAGTCAAATTGATTTTTTTTATTTTTTTTATTCCAGTTTATAAGTCAAAGAAACAGAAAACCAAGGGTTGAACAATTTGCAGCTACGGTATGAGGCTCTCTGTAGTCTCCGTAGATAACCCCGACTCATTTATTAAAAGAGGTCCTGGACCTGTTTGGATTCTGCCTGGGTCATTGGTGCCTGCAGCAGCTGAAAGTTAAATCCCATGTGGGGACGAACAGCAGGTGCAGAACAAGCAGAAGGGAATATTTTTAAACTAAATGTTGATTCATTACATAAACCAGAACCATGGAAGGTAGTTTTAAGTTTTGAAAGAGTTTACTCCTGTAGTTTTCCAGATAGGTTGATATACAGCTCTGAATTGTGGGTCGTCACAATCAAGAAGACTCTGCAGAAAGCCTCATGAAAGGTTGAGTGATTGACCGACAATGGTCTGGTGGTAGTCTGTAATTGAACAAATATGGTGGAAACAGGCAGGTGTAGAATTTTGTAAATTCTGTTGGAAATATGAATAAATTGAAGTTTATGGAAGAGCAGCATTACAGACTTCAATATTAGAAATAGTGTAGATTAGTTTCTTCCTCAGTTAATGCTTTTTGACTGGTATCCATGACATTCATTGCAAGAGTACTTTCAACAAATCAAAACAATAAACCGTTTCTGTGTCGCCTTACCTCGTCATCTTCATCCTGAGCTCTTCCTCCTCTCCTCCAGGTGCTCTCGCCGGTGGCATCGACATTGCAGCCCACTGGATGACGGACCTGAAAGAAGGGATTTGTCTCATCGGGTTCTGGTTCAACCACGAGCACTGCTGCTGGACGTCCAACGAGACGACGTTCCAGGAGAGGGACCGGTGCCCTCAGTGGCAGAGCTGGGCCGAACTCATTACAGGAACCTCCGAGGTAAAACGGACTGAATTTAAAGGGAGGGTTGAAGGAAGTTCTTTCAGTTCTGCTCAGACTGGAACATTTTTAAACTTCTGCATCCTAAATGTGTGAAGAAATGCAAAGTAAATGTAAATCCTGAACTTGTAAAAAAATATATTTTGAAAGTAGAAAAATTGTGAACAAATGCTTCCTAACAGTAGATGTAGTGAAACTTGGGCTCCCTCTACTGACTGAAAAGTTTCATTAAGAAAAAATGACACCATTACTTGAGGGTTTTCTTCGGGTACTCTGGTTTCCCCCCACAGACCAAAAACATGTATGTTATGCTAATTGGTAACTTGTCCCTAGGTGTGATGGCGTGAATTTCTGTTTACATTTAAATATAGAATTATTGTTTTATTTAATATGGGCACTGAGAAATTACATCTTTTCTGTTCTCTTCTTACTTCCCTGCAGGGAGCGTTTGCTTACATAGTGAACTACCTGATGTACATAGTTTGGGCGTTGCTCTTCTCGTTCTTGGCCGTGGCTCTAGTCAGGGCCTTCGCTCCATATGCATGTGGATCAGGAATACCAGAGGTAAGAGTTCACGCAGAGTTTTGGAAAAGGCACACAAGATATTCTAATCACAAAGTAAACTCGTGGTGTTTGTTTCTTTTTACTGATTCTGAATTTATTTTTAAAGCGGTGAAATAGTTCTGGATAATAAGCCACTACTTTAAACATCAAAAAGCGGTGCAGGTTTTATTGTTGGCTGTGTTTTTCTTTTAGCAAAATATCTTGTGAACACCTGGACGGATTCATTGAAACTTTCAAAAGTAATCATTAGATGTACATCCACAACTGATCAACCCACTTAAAGATGGCTGCCACTTCTAGTCAACATTAGTCAACACAAAATGGCTATAGCTCAGTCAGCTTTACAGATATCGAGTTGAAATTTAGCGTGGTAGCAGCTGAGAGTCATCCCTAACACACACTTCGAGCACTACATGGATTAAAGGTCCTCGTCGCCATGATGGATTTCCATCGTCTGTAAAAATGGAGGGAAAAAAGTGTTTTTGTGGTCTTTTGAAAGCCATCCAATCTAACGGGGATTAAACTGATGCTTTCAACCAATAAACAGAACCAGAGCCACAGTTTGATCCAATCAGAGCAGAGCAGGGCGGGGCCTGTTGTCTCGTTCACGGTGAGCCCAGAGCCGTGTTCCCAACTTACCGACTGCAGGTGAGAGCACTGATCAGCGTCTCCTGTACTGTTGTACAAGGAGGACACCCGCCACCCTAACAGAAGGCGATGACATAACAAATTGTTAAAAGTCTACGTATTAAACGTGTGTTTGCACGTGACCAATTCACTGCAGCCCGGGGAGATACCAGAACACACGGCGCTCCAACCTCCCGGGACTTTTGCATCTAAAATCTAACTTTGTATTAAACGTTAATGTGTTCGAAATTTCCGCTGTCAGATAAATTGAAGTTTTTCATGGTAATTTTTGCTACTTTCAGCCTAATTAACTTCTATATGGTAATTTCAGCTTGTTATGCTTCTTTCAGCTTTTTTTCTGCTAGTTTCAGCTTTTTCAGCTAATTCAGCTACGGTTTAGCTGTTGTATGCTAATTTTAGCTTTTTCAGCCAATCCCCCCCCCCTCCTTTTTTTTTATAGCTCATTTCAGCTTCTTCCATTCCCTTTTGGTAGTTTAAGCTTCTTTCTGCCTTTTCAGCTACTTTTCAGCCTTTTTTTAATTTGCTAATTTCAGTTTCTTTAGCTATTTTCCCAATTTTTGTGCTAATTTCTGCTAATTTATAACTAATTCAGCAAAAAATATGTTCTTTCTGCTTTCTTCTGCTGATTAAGGTTTTTTTTTTCATTTCAGCTACAATTCAGAATGTTTTTAGCTAATTTCAGCTGTTTTCAGCAAGTTCTTCAGGAATAAGCATTCACTGCATTTTTGCAGGAAATGCAGTTTCTCTAGTTTGATTTTGTTTTACTGGTTAAAGTAAAAACTTCAAAATCAACATGTTAGTCTGAAACCCAGCTGTTTGAAGTAACATTTATTTATTTTCATCTTTATTTATTATTTATAATAGAGACCACAGGTATCGTATTGATTTATTCTTCACTTCCTGTCCTTGTCCTCCGTTTCTGTCCAGTTCTTTTCTCCTTCAACATCCATTCACATTTATTTATTCAGTTTCCACTCTTTGTCAGTGTTTATGTTTTTGTTAGATCTGTTTCTCTCAGTCTACATTCCTGGGGAAGTGAAAAGCTTGAGATTTGCTTACGCTGCAGTTTGCCGCACAAACAAAGCTCGTATCTGCGTACACAAACATCATCCTCTCGTAGCTTTGTAGTTTCATGAACCTCGGATAATTTTCTCCCGACGTTTCTTCCCTCAGAGGTCAGCCACACATCAGCAGGCCCACGCACAACAGATTATCAACTTAGATGAAAGAAAACAAACCTGAAACAGATTTTATATTTCTATTGACTGCAAGAGAGGGAGAATAAATAAATAAATACAGCTAAAGTCTAAACATATTCTCATTATTTTTGTTTCTGTGGAAAACTAATGATTCATAGACCACAAACCTCAGTCTCTTTCCTTTTTTGTATGATTTTCAGATTAAAACAATCCTGAGTGGATTTATCATCCGTGGCTACCTGGGGAAGTGGACCCTGATCATTAAGACCATCACCCTGGTTTTAGCCGTCTCCTCGGGGCTCAGTTTAGGGAAGGAGGGCCCTCTGGTCCACGTCGCATGTTGCTGTGCTAATATCCTCTGTCATCTGTTCACCAAATACCGCAAGAACGAGGCCAAGAGGCGAGAGGTACGTTTAAAAACAGCAGGTGTTAGATGAGACTGCTTTCTTTTTTTACATTATGATTTTATTTTGGGGAATCGCCCACACCAGACATCAGAACTAGCTTGCAGCTGTTCTACTAGAACATCTACAGCTATTTCTTGTTTACTCTTTTTATTTTTTACATTTATTCAACATAAAAACCTCAATTTGAACTTTTTGCTCTTTACTAGAGATGTACTGATTTCTCACCAGATGTCCTGAATGAGTCCATTTTCAGCTTAATTTGCAACAAGAACTCAAAATCAAAGGATCTGCTGTTGCTAGTGGAATTAGCTGTTTAATGTGAAAGTTTAGTTTTAGTGTTTTTTAATTTATTTAGGGATTCAAACAAAATCAGGATTGACACATCACACTACAGCGCTCAGGTTTTGAAATGGACCTGGACGGTTACAATTATTCCTTTAACACAGTAACCTGTTTGTGATTTGAAGGTATTATCAGCGGCGGCAGCTGTCGGCGTGTCGGTGGCTTTCGGCGCTCCGATCGGAGGAGTCCTCTTCAGTCTGGAGGAGGTGAGTGATATTACTCAATTATTGAGAAATTATTAATCAATATTTAACATAAGATAGATAGATATAACTTTATTGATCCCACAAGATCTTATAAGCTTTAACCTGCATCAGTTTTGCTAGTAACTGGATCTCATTTTTACCATCTAAATGTTGACTTTGGGTACTTTCAGTTGACTAACTGTAGTTTATTTACTTGAAACCAGCTCATGAAGATCTCAAAATAATCCTGATCGGCCATCGGCTATTGGAATCACGACGACTGTTTGGTAGTTTAATTACAGACGGACTGAAATTGTTCTTTGATTGTTTTCAGCCCTTTTGTGAATTTTTTTTAAGAACGTCACGGTACTGGAATGAGCACAGTGCTGGCAGCTAATTGAGATATAGTACACTGTGAAAAGATGTTTGCTATGATTAGTTCAGAAAGTCAAATGTGTTTTGGCAGCTCTGTGTTGAGCAACAAGAGCTGCAAAAGGAGAGATGAGCCAAGATTTAACTGTTGATTTAGCACTGAGGGATTTATTTTTTATTTTACTTCTCTTTTTTTTTTTATCCCTGCTGGAACATTAAATTTAGAACTATTCAAATAAATAATTTTATTCATTTTAGATGCAGTATAGAAATGAGGACAGAAAGCAGTAGACTTAAGCCCCCAGTATACTCCCGTGTATGTCAGTCTGCAGATGTCTGCGTGTACCAGATGGAGTCGAAGCAGACGCCCGTAGGGCGTGTCTGTGCAAAGCTCAATTTTTATGTACGCGTACTCTGTGTCGCACAATAAACTGCCCGGCGACGGACTGTTTTGTGTGCGACACCAATTTATTAAATTCCCCTTCTTCATCCCTGATCTGGCATTTTCTTTTGTTTGTTTTTTTTGCCAAAAGACAACTGATCTCTTCCTCCTCCGTTGATGCCATGACTGAAATGGTGAGAAATGAAGGAATTTGTCACAAGCGAATTAAAATCAGGTCCAGCGTGGCTGCAGGAGGGTCTGGAGATTTCCTGGTGGGCCGCTTTGATGTGTGGGCTGCAGGGCCAGCGCTTTTTTTAAATTTTTTTTAAAGAGAGTTTTATTAACAACATATAAACACAGAACACCGCTGCGGCTGGAGATGCCAGCTCTCGGTTTTATTATATATTTTTTTGACCTGTCAATCAGTCCAGTAGGCGTGTCAGCAAATGACCAATCGGTGACCTCAATTTGTCCCGAAGGTAAACGTCCCTTGTCTGCGGAGCTGCTCTGCAGCCACTCAGGATGGACACTCGAGCATGAAGTCTCAACGCTCTGCGGACAGTGCGCACAGTGTACTGGAGCCTTTATTAATTAACTAGATTGTTTAACGCAGTTCTAGTGAGAAGAATCCAAATGTAGTAGTGCTAATTTTCAAGAACAATAGGGATGTAAAGCTGTAGTTATCACAGAGGGATAAAGTTGATGAGCCATACCATAATTGTATGGAAAATATAACAGGGATCATATCAGAGCTGCTTGCAATGATGGCCAGGTTGAGAGAGTGGTAAACCTCCATGCGCTATGATGTTTGCAGATGACACCATGATCTGTAGTGAGAGCAAGGAGCAGGTTCAAGTTCAAGAATCTTTATTATCCACAAGGGACAATTAGTTTCACAGTCAGTAGGCACATAAAACATCCATACTAGACAAGGCATTAAAATAACGGTACAGAAATCATCACTGTTCGTTGAAAAGCCTGATCGTTACAGGAATGAATGAGTTTTTCAGTCTATTCGTTCTACATCTGGGCAGTAGATACCTGCATCTAGGTGGAAGCAACCGTGGGTGATCAGGATCTGCCAGAATCAGCCTGGCCTTGTTCACTGACCTCGCCTTGTGTAGGTGGAAGAGAGCCTGGGAAGTTGTAGGCGTGCTCTGCAGAGGAGGAGACTGAAAATCAGTAGAAGTGAGACAAAATACGTGAAGTGTGAATGAGAGAGAGACTCTTGGAACAGAGAAGCTACAAGTAGTCGAGCTCTGGATGAGTTTAGGTACCTGGGGTTAACCATCCATAGCAACGAGCACGAGAGGTGAAGAAGAGAGTGCAGCAGAGTGGAGTGGCTGGAGATGAGTGTGAGGGGTGATTTGTCTGAGGAGGAGCTGCAAGAATGAAAAGGAAGGTTTAAAAGATAGAGGGATGACGCAAGAAAGATGAGAGAATAATTATTTTACTATTAAAATATATATATTTTTAATGTAATATTTTCTGTCCATTATTGGCTTTGTATTTTCCAAATACTCTTTGTTTCTTCATGATAGTACTCTGTACCCCTCTCCCCTCCAGGTGAGTTATTACTTTCCCCTGAAGACGCTGTGGCGTTCCTTCTTCGCTGCCCTGGTGGCCGCCTTCACTCTGCGCTCCATCAACCCATTTGGAAACAGCCGCCTGGTGCTGTTCTACGTGGAGTTCCACGCTCCGTGGCACCTAGTAGAGCTGGCTCCTTTCATCCTGCTGGGGATCTTCGGCGGCGTGTGGGGGGCTCTATTTATCAGGGCCAACATCGCCTGGTGCAGGAGACGTGAGCATTAATCTACAAACTCTTGTAACCTTTAGGTTGTTTTTCTGTTTGTATATGTGCGTTTTAATCTGTTTTCATCTAAACCCGGCAGGCAAAACCACCCGCCTCGGGCACTACCCCGTCATCGAGGTGCTGGTGGTTACCGCCCTGACCGCTCTGCTGGCCTACCCGAACAGTTACACCAGGATGAGCGGAGCAGAGCTCATTTCTGAGCTGTTCAACGACTGCTCGCTGCTGGACTCCTCTCAGCTCTGTGGCTACAAACAGGTCAGAATACTGTAAACAAAATTAGTTCAAGGAAGGAATGCATATCGCCCGCCACCTATCGTATTTTTCAGACTATAAGGCACATTTAAAATCCTTTAATCTTCTCAAAAATCCACCGTGAGCCTTATAATCTGGTGCACCTTATGTGTTAAATCTTGTTGTGTTCACTGACCTTGAAACAATTTTATGTATTCCAACAATTTTCAGTCAGGTCATCTGGACACTTTCTTTTTTTTTTGTGCTGAAAAATTTCACCTTCCATTAGGGCTGGACGATATGGGCAAAACTTTTATCACGATATATCTCTTAATTTAGGTCATAACGATATAATTCGATATCGATATAAACAATATAAAAGCCTCAGAAAAACTACAAACTATACAAATAAATTAATGTTCACCTTTCATTTGTATTTAGCCTTCAAAAAAATTGAAATCACTGTCAAATAAACATAAAATCCTCAACTTTGTCAATATTAATAGTTTTAACTTTAAACAACAACTTTAAAATTGACAGCATTGAAGTTCGTTGTTAATGAAATAAACTTTTTGGGTGTCGTTATTGATGAGAAGCTGACGTGGAAATCTCATGTAAAATACTTAAAAATAAAAAAACAATCAGTTGCATTACTGTATAAAGTAAAAGAGTTTTTGAATGACAAAGCTTTGTATGTATTGTATAATGTGATGATTGTTCCATATGAAATAGAACAATTACAAATCCTATTTTTATTTTTACAAAAAAGAGCTATAAGAATTATTAGTAGTATGAAGTGCTATGGTCACCCAACAAATATATTATTTCATCAATTGAAATTATTAAAATGTTATGATTTGGTTGAATATAGTATTTTACAAGTCATGTATAAAGCTCATAAAAATATTAGCCCCAAATATTCTATTAAAATTTGTAAAAAATAAATATAAAAAGGAGAGTCAATATAACCTTAATGGAATGGAGACGTTTGTAAAACCTCCATTTAGAACTAGTGTGAAGGAGCTGCGTTGTAGTTCAGGGAACAGGATTATGGAATTGTCTTGATATCACCATAAACATTTATAAAACAATTTATATGTTTAAAAAGATGATAAAGTTGTTGGGAAGGTTTAGTACCAGGTGAAGGATACCTGAAGTTTTTTTGTTTTCAGTTTGGAGATTGTTCAAGTCAAGGTTGTTGTTTGTTTGTAGTTATTTTGTATTTTTTAAATTAGGGGCAGATAAGAATTTTTTTCCTTCTTCAACCTTTTCATTCAATGTTTTTTTTTTCTTTCTGGTGAATTTGTTTTATTTTAAACGAATGAATAAATTATAAAAACAAACAAACAAAACTTGCAGCGCTGGGGGTGTTTCAGGGACACGTTGGCTCAAATTTTATTGTGCTTCATCTTGTGACTCATCATTTTCTGTCCAGTGGAACAAGTTAGATGTTCCAACCGCTAGTTAGAACGACTCTCCGTCACATTTTGCAGCACACTGACTGAAACCTGCAGTTTATCAGATCTTAGAAAGCCGAACCACTTCCAAACCAGCAAATTAGTCTTTTCTCTCTTATCAGTGATGTCATCTGCTTCTCTTCACTTGTGAAAGATTGTTCAGTCACATTCTGACAATCATGGCACTCATTTTGAAGAGAAAACTTAACGCGCGTTGGAGATTAGCCTAGCTTAGCCTGCTACCACTAACGTCTTCTGGACTTAAGCTCTGCATAACATTACGTCACCATGCACTTACGTCGTTGTGTCACACCTTTTTCTGTCCGGGTTGAAACTGAAGTTGCCGCTTCAACCCGAACAGAAAACGCTGTAATCCTATCGAAATATCGAAAATGTGCTTAAAATTCATATCAAAGTTATTGAATAAAAGTATATCGCGAGCTATATCGATATCGAATTATTGTCCAGCTCTACCTTCCATCCAGAAGGCTTCATCAGTCAAGGAAACACACAACACAAAACTGATTCTTTCCCCAACAGCTTACTCCAAAAGTAGAACAAACCAGTTACGTTGGTGCTAAGATGGTGTCTTTGGCACGCCCCCTCCTCCGGTGCCGGCCCTCTTCCTCGTCGACAGTCATGTCAGACTGTTTCAAAACCAACAAAACATGAGCATGGACTTTGTTGGTTTTGAACCAGTTTGACATGACTGTCGACAGTTTGTTTTTTTGGCGACAGTGTTGAAGTTTGACTTATCTGACTGTTTTGTTTCACTTAATGCACTTTATAATCCAGTGCGGCTTATAGTCCGAAAAATACAGTAATACCAAAAATTAAACTAGGATCATATTATGCTGAGAAATGGCCGAGTTACAGCTGTTTTGCTCAAACCTTGAAAGTTACGTTATGTTTAGTCTCGTGTAAAATCACAAGATGTCACACTCAGTTGTGTTTTTAATGACTCTTGGCTGCTACCACATTACATTTTAGCTTGATATTAGTAAAACTAACTACTTTGTACTTCTGAAGCCGTTAAGCTGTGAAGGTTCTTGAACTGGTTTGAAGCGTCAATCAGTTAAAGATGTACAATGGTGCTTGAAAGTTTGTGAACCTTTTATAAGTTTCTATATTTCTGCATAAATATGACTTAAAACATCATCAGATTTTCACACAAGTTCTAAAAGTAGATAAAGAGAACCCAGTCAAACAAACGAGACAAAAATATTGTACTTGGTCATTTATTTGTTGAGGAAAATAAAAATGATGACTTGTGAAAATCTGATGTTTTAGGTCATATTTATGCTTAAATATAGAAAAGTCTAAAGGGTTCACAAATTTTCAAGCACTACTGTACATCCAATAATAACTTTCTGAAAGTTTCAATATCTGTTGAGTTATTCATTAAATATTTCTAATGGAAAAATTGACTCCAAAAGTGATGGCTAAAGTTTTAAGCGATGATGATGCACAAAGAGTAGCACTTTGGAGTATGTGTTGCAAATAAATTCAGACGCAACCTCAATCGATTTTACCAATGTTGAGCTAAAATTGAGTTCTACATATCTGTTTTTCTGTTTTAAAGGCTCCTGGCTGTGGCAGTCATCTTGTATTAGAATGGCTTCAACACTTAATCAGTTGTAGATGTATATCCATATATTCCTATAAGCTTTAATAACAATCACCCAGTGGTTCATGAGACGTTTTGCTAACAGACCGATGCCTTGGACGTGGGTAAAAACATTTTTGTCTTTGGGCAGCAGCTGATTATAAACGTGATGTTTTGGCTTTATTCATATTTATTATGCAAAACGCCTGTAATATTTTTGCTGCATCTGTTTCTTCTTCCTGTTTCATTAGTGCTGTACATGTTTAATAATCCTTCTGCTCCTCCACTGCTGCAGCCAGTCAACGCGTCCGAAACAGGTGTAGGAAACAGCCTGGCCGACCGGCCGGCTGGAGAAGGTCTGTACACGGCTCTGTGGCAGCTGGCTCTGGCTCTGATCTTCAAGGTGCTGGTCACTGTGATTACCTTTGGCATGAAGGTTAGTTAAGAGCACACACTCTGATTGTTACACACTCTGTTCTATTTAAGCTTGAGTTCACAGAAAAGCAGCAACTCTTTAACTAAAACTATCCCACAGGGCCTCATATGGCAGCTTTTTATTTTTTATTTTTAATGTAGACACACACGGGTGTATTATTGTGTGTAAAAGCACAACACAGACAGCTGTCTTTAATGAGCCTAAATCCACATTTGAACAAACATCCTGCCTGTGTTGATCTTAAACAGCCGTTCAAATGAGGTGACTGAAACGCTAAATCTTTTTTTGTTAGCTGCTGTAACTCAGCAAAACGAGTCACCATCATTGGGCTCACAAGAAGAACCAGTTTTAGGTTTAAAATAAATACTTACCGTAATTTCTGGACTATAAGCTGCTACTTTTTTTTGCAGGCTTTGAACTCCGTGGCTTATACAATGCTGCGGCTGATTTTATGTTTTTGTTTGTTTTTGACAGACTAACAAGCTTCATGCTGCCAAAATATTTAGCCTCGTCACACCCGGGCTCTCACATAGCTGCCCAGTGCACATCTCTCTTGAGGGAGCGGGTCCTTGCGACTCAATGAAACTACCTGGATAAACAAAGGTTAAAAAAAAAAATCAGACAACAAATGAAATTACCGAACAGTTCACAGTGGACCAATGAAACTTTGAATTACCGTAAATGAAATGAACTCGCACTAAATTCTTCAGATCAGTTATTTTGCGCTTCGTGTACAGACCCTCATCATAGAAAACACACGAAGAAATGCACACGATGCAGCTTTCAAGTTAAAGGTGATAGATCTGGCTGTCGAAGAAGGAAATGAATGTCCTAGCTGTATGTCAGCTTGGTGTCATTGAATCGATGGTGAGACGTTGGAGACGGCAGCATGAAGAACTGACTCAATGCAAAAAGACGACAAAAACTTTCAGAGGTAAAAAAAAAAGAGCAGATGGCCCAACTTGAAAACGTTCTTGAAGACTTGGTGAACACACAGAGAGAAGACGGTCCAGGTGCTTCCACCATGCAGATCTGACTGAAAGCCAAAACACTCACCACTGAAAACAAAATTGAAGACTTTAGATTTATTTTTAATTTTTAAACCGAGATCAAAACAAAAACAATTTTAAACAATGATCAGTAATTTTTCCTGGTAGGCTACAGTATTTTATTTTTTTTTAACCATCCATGTTACAAGCACTGTTCAGGAAAAAAAAACATTTACTGTACGTATTTGTGTATGTAACCCGTACGTATTTAATTAAAAGTTTTTTTTTTATTTCTGTTTAAATATCTCATGTTACAAAGTGGATACCCACGGTTTATAGATGAGCACGGCCTATATGTGTACTTTTTTTTTTTGTGTGTGGGTGTGGCTTATATTCAGGTGTGCTCAGTAGTCCAGGAATTGCGGTACCAGGCACAGCTTTCAGAACTGTAAGAGTTACATGACTGAACTGGTCCTTTGATATCTTAGTTGGGTTTTTTCAGAGGTACGATTTAAGTTGAACTGTCTACATTTTTCAATAGTTTTAGAATCAAGCTTGTTTTATGCCCACAAGTCTTCCTGATAAATATAAAATGTACATCCAAACAGACGTTTTTAGATGTTGAACAAATCGTCTCCTCTCTTCAGGTTCCCTCGGGTCTCTTCATCCCCAGCATGGCGGTGGGAGCGATAGCCGGCAGGCTGCTGGGTGTGGGCATGGAGCAGCTGGCTTACTACAACCACAACTGGCTCATCTTCAGGGGGTGGTGCACCCCTGGAGCAGACTGCATCACTCCGGGGCTTTACGCCATGGTTGGAGCTGCTGCTTGTTTAGGTGAGGCAGTCCTTTCAACAAACATTTGCCGTTTGATTTGTCTGAAACGTATACATTTGTTTGTTTCATCGTGAATTTAAAAATGATGGTCACTGTAGCAAACTTTTAGGAGATCTGGGACAAAGCTTGCTGTTATGTTGGCTTGTTTCTGGCACACGAGACGGAGCAGGCAGCTTTTCGGACTTTCGGTTGGGATGTTTTGCTCGTGTGTCTGTGTGGTGGTATTCTGAGGACGTAGATCTTCAACATGCCAGAGAGAATTAACATTACATGTTAGGTCCATCTTAGAAACATCTCAGCTTTACAGAAACGGAGAACATCTGGTCTTCTCAGTTTGTTTACCAGATTCACGTAAGAGTTGCCATAATTATTGACAGAGTCAAACTTGGTGTTTTTTTTGTTGTTTTTTCACTAGCCACTTAACTTTCAACTAAAAATATGAAATTTGGTAGGTTTGTACTCAAGTGTTCCTTTAGATGGCTGTAAAAAAAATCTAATTTTGTTCAAACTGAGGTGATTTTACGCACTTTTAAAAACTGAAGTAACAGAAGTCACAGGTTGGCCATAAACAGATTTTAAAGGGATCTCCGACTACTTGCACACATTAGCTTTAACATGTTAACTCTATTTTACTAAAAGTTGATTTTGTGACGAATGAAAACTCCTAATTACTTAAGCAATCATATTACATTTTTCTCCTAAGGATGTGACCATTATTTTACAGACGCAATGCGTTCTGGGATGATGACATACATCGGATGTAGTGAAGACTAAAACAAGGAGTCAAGTTATAACATGATAATAAAGTTATTTTTGTATTAAGCTTTGTGCACAATATTGAAGTTGCAACAATCAAATGTGATCAACTTGTGATGTTTAATATATTGAGCTAATGCTGTAAACTCTGGAGCTAATACTTTTAGCTCTGGAGCTAACGTCATATATATTAGCTCTGTAACTAACGTCATATATATTAGCGCTGTAGCTAACGTCATATATATTGGCTCTGTAGCTAACGTCGTATATATTAGCTCTGTAGCTAACGTCATATATATTGGCTCTGTAGCTAACGTCATATATATTAGCTCTGGAGCTAACGCTATAAGCTCTGGAGCTAACGCTACAAGTTCCTGAGCTAACACCATATTAGCTCTGGAGCTAATGCTATTAGATCTGGAGCTTACACCATATATGTTAGCTCTGGAGCTAACGCCAAATATATTAGCTCTGGAACTAACACCATATATATTAGGTCTGTAGCTAATGTCATATATATTATCTCTGGAGCTAATGCTATAAACTCTGGAGCTAATACTTTTAGCTCTGGAGCTAACGTCATATATATTAGCTCTGTAGCTAACGTCATATATATTAGCTCTGTAGCTAACGTCGTATATATTAGCTCTGTAGCTAACGTCGTATATATTAGCTCTGGAGCTAATGCTATAAGCTCTGGAGCTAACGCTATAAGCTCTGGAGCTAACGCTATAAGTTCCTGAGCTAACACCATATTAGCTCTGGAACTAATGCATATATGTTAGCTCTGGAGCTAACGCCAAATATATTAGCTCTGGAGCTAACACCATATATGTTAGCTCTGGAGCTAACGCCAAATACATTAGCTCTGGAACTAACGCCAAATATATTAGCTCTGGAGCTAACGCCAAATATATTAGCTCTGGAGCTAATACCATATATATATTAACTCTGGAGCTAACACCATATATATATTAACTCTGGAGCTAACACCATATATAAACTCTGGAGCTAACACCATATATATATTAACTCTGGAGCTAACACAAAATATATTAGCTCTGGGGGGTGGGTTCAAGATGGCGCCCGAGCTGGTGGCTTGCCGTTCACCTCTCTCCACTCTGTTTGTTTTTTTGCTATTTTTATCATTCTTCCTCAATAACATCAACTCACTGCTGGTGTATGATCGTGAGCAACTTCTAAATCTACAATTTTCCACAAAACATCTCGCCTCGTACGATCATTTCTACCGAGGTTCTGGGCCCCCACCTCCACTGCTCGGGAGCGTCCCTGCTTACCTTCGCCGTGATGTTTTCCTGCCTGCACGGAAACATCGCTCCCGCCGCCGCGGGAGACGTGCTGGCCGCCTCGTGAGGCTCAAAACGAGCCTCGCTCGCTCCTCAGCAACAGCTGACCACCGGACTGAGGATCCTCCACCTGGATGTCTCGCGGAGTCCTGCCCGCTGAAGAACGTGGGGTCGGAGGTGCGCAGCGGGCGCGCGCTCAGCTGCAAAGTTTCCGACAGTCTCCAGCTGATCGAGGTCTGCCTGGGTTCTTCATCTGCACCATCTCCTGCCACCCGATCGGTCTGTCCCAACGACCCTGCTGTGTCCGGCGGCTCTCGGACTCCGGCTGTTTGTCCCGGACCGCGCAGCGGGCGCGCGCCCAGCTGCGGTGGGTCCGAAAGTCTCCAGCTGATCGGGGCCTGCCCTGGTCCATCGGCTGCACCATCTACTGCTGTCCCCTCGGAGTGTACCAACGACCCTGCTGTGTCCGGCGGCTCTCGGATTCAGGCTCTTCATTCTGGACTTCGCGGCGGACGTGCGCGAAGCTGCGCTTCCTCTGACCGGAGGAGGCGAAGGCCCGACGTAAACAACCTGAGACCGCTGATCAGCGTCCTCCCCTCAACTTTTCCCCCAGCTGCTGGCCTAACGAGGTTTGCTCTCCTCAATGTGAGATCTTTATCAACCAAAACTTTTATAATGAATGACTTCTTCTGCTCCAATAACCTGGACTTCTTGTTTCTGACGGAGACCTGGCTTCCTCCTGGTGAGTCAAGCGTTTTTACTGAACTTGTGCCTGCAGACTGTACTTTTCTTAACTGCCCAAGGCCATCTGGAAGAGGTGGAGGAGTTTTAGCTCTTTTTAAGAAAATTTGGAAATGCAGACTGCTTCTGACAGCAGCTTTTGAGACCTTTGAGCTGCTGCATTTTGAACTGGGCCGCTCCAACCCCATCCTGGTTGCTGCTCTTTACAGACCCCCCAAATCATCAACAGGCTTCATCAATGAACTGTCTGACTTTCTCACTGGAATACTGTTAAAATACGACCGTGTGCTGATTCTAGGGGACTTCAATATACACGTATGTTGCCCTGAGAAGCCTTTGGTGCAGGACTTTCTAAATCTGATCCACTCTCTAAACCTGGTGCAAAATGTTGTTGGCCCCACGCATCAGCAGGGGCACACTCTCGATATTGTTTTGTCTTATGGTGTATCTGTGTTAAATCTGGAAATTGGGGATGCTATCATATCCGATCACAAACCCATCTCATTTGAAATCTCTCTTGCTCGTGAGTCTAAATCCCCCACTCCACCTAGGACCTGTCGTGTATTTAACCCTTCAACCTCTGCTCGTTTTTCCTCTGCTTTTATCACCACTGCTGTTTCAACTCCTGATACCTCTGCCTGTGTCAGTACTCATGAGCTGCTTAGTCACCACAATGAGACCTGCACCAAGATCTTGGATCTGGTGGCCCCACTGAAAGTCAGGAAAGCAAGGAGAACCCAGTACCCGTGGATAAACGAGACCACCAGGGCAGCGAGACGACTGTGCAGGAGAGCAGAGCGCAAATGGAAAAAGGACCAACTCCAGGTTTCTTTCATTTTGCTAAAAACCTGTTTAAAAAATTACCAAAACACCGTCAAATCAGAAAAAAACAAATACTTCTCCCAACTGATCAGTGAAAATAAAAACAACCCCCGCACCCTTTTCACAGCAGTAAATTCCATTCTTAATGGCCCTTTGTCTGAATGCATGGACGCCTCTGTGGACGTCTGTAACGACTTCACAAGATTCTTTGTTGGTAAGGTAGAGCTGATCAGATCTTCCATCCCCCGCTCCTCAGTTGACCCATCGGTTTTTGTCCCATGTTCAGCCACTTTCAGGAATTTCAATCCAATCACACTCCCATTGTTAAACAAAGTTGTTGGTCACATGAAACCCTCAGGCTCCCCTGCTGATCCAATCTCTCCCTCACTGTTCAAACAGGTTCTACCAGCGATTGGGCCCGCTGTTCTTAATATTCTTAACAGTAGCTTTGCTACAAGCGTGGTTCCACAGGCCTTTAAAAATGCAGTAGTCACTCCTTTAATCAAGAAACCTGGACTTGACCCCTCAGTGCACTCAAATTACAGACCAATCTCAAAGCTTCCCTTCCTGTCCAAAATCCTAGAAAAAATAGTTTTTACTCAGTTGAATCAATTTTTAACTGAGAACAAAATCTTTGAGTTCTTTCAGTCTGGTTTTAAGCAACTCCACAGCACAGAAACAGCTTTGGTTAGGGTTTGCAATGACATTTTAACTTCAAACGATTCTGGTCACTATGTGGTACTTGTACTCCTTGATCTTACTGCTGCTTTTGACACCGTCGACCACAGTATCCTCATCTCACGGCTCGAACACTGGGTTGGGATTACAGGAGCTGCTTTAGACTGGTTCCGTTCTTACCTCTCTGACAGGACTTTTTGTGTCAAGGTTGGTGAAAGTCTGTCCACTTCGGTCCCTCTTTCCTGCGGGGTCCCACAGGGCTCGATCCTTGGACCCCTTCTTTTCTCGCTCTATCTGCTCCCACTGGGATCCATCTTAAGAAAACATGCCATCTCATTCCATTGCTATGCCGATGACTGCCAGATCTACCTGCCACTGAAACCAGCCAGTGCTCGTTCCATCCACCCTCTCCTCAAATGTCTAGATGACATTAAGGCATGGATGACTTCAAATTTTCTCAGTTTTAACGACCAGAAAACTGAAGTCATCGTCTTTAGTCCTAGCTCAGCTGCCTCCTCAGATCCTGCCAACCTGGACTCACTTCAGCCCTATCTCAAGCACACTGTTAGAAATCTCGGGGTGGTTTTTGACTCAGATTTTAAGTTTGACAAACAGATCAGTTCAGTTCTGCAGAAAAGTTTTTTCCAACTGCGGCAGGTAGCTAAGCTCAAGCCAGTGTTATCCAGACCCAACCTTGAAACATTAGTCCATGCCTTCATCACAACCCGCCTGGACTATTGTAACTCACTTTATGCTGGGGTCAGTCAGGCGTCCATTTCACGTCTCCAGCTCGTCCAAAATGCAGCTGCTCGGCTTTTAACTGGTACACGTAGGTCTGAGCACATCACACCTGTTCTGTCCTCCCTTCACTGGCTTCCTGTGCGATCCAGAATCGACTTCAAGATTCTCCTCCTGACATATAAGTGCCTAAATGGCCTCGCACCCCTCTACCTCTCCGAGCTCCTGGAACCATATGTTCCGTCTCGGGCCCTGAGATCATCGGACCAGCTTCTTTTGGTCGTTCCAAAATCACGCCTGAAGCTCCGAGGGGATCGAGCTTTTTCAGTCAGAGGTCCCAACCTGTGGAACACCCTGCCCCTCAACATCAGGCAGGCCTCCTCCCTCCTGATGTTCAAATCCCTCCTTAAAACGCACCTGTTTGCTCTGGCGTTTAATACTGTGTGAGTTAGTTTATTTTGTTCTGTGTACCTCATTTTAAATTCTGTTGTTTTATGATTGACGTTTATTTTTACTGCTTGTTTTTCCTTAGTGTGATCATTAGTGTGTGTTATTGCTCCAGTAATTTTAATTCTGTATGATTTTTTTGTTTTACTGCCTATGTTTTGCTACATTTCTGTTAAGCACTTTGATAACAGTTTATCTGTTTTAAATTGTGCTCTACAAATAAAGATGACTTGACTTGACTTGACTTGGAGCTAACATCAAATATATTAGCTGTGGAGCAAACACTGAGTCATTTCTGCATTCTCCTCTCTGTCAATGCGCTCCAGTTCAAACTAAAAGGGTTGAACATCAGATAATGTCCAAAATTAACATTCAAGTTAAATGGAGCTTGCACCAAAGCACTCTGTCTACATTATTTACCCAGAATGCATTGCAGCGTAAATAAAATGACATTCGTGTGTCAATAATTTTTCAAAATTTCTGAAAGTTAAAACAGCCTATAGTATTTTTACGATCTCATTTTATAGCTAAATTAATTGTTTATTAAATAAGGTGTATTGTTCCAACTAGTTGGAGAGCCCGTTAAGTCAAGGTAAAGGTACTTTGTCATGTGGTGCATGAGGTGGAACCAAATTGTGTACACAGGGTACCATTCAACAAAAGTATACTTGCGGACAAATAAATCTCTCTGACTCTGATAAATAGTAAAATAAGAACAGTAATAAGATCAGAGATGAACTAAGAAATACACTAAACTAAGAATATGCTAAACACGTGATAGTACAAAAACATTACGCCAAGCAACAGCAGCACGAGCATGAGTCTGTGTGAGCAGATGAGTACGATTGAACACGGCAAAATGAAATAAATCAGCATCATGGATAGTCAGCAGTGCAAGAGAAGAGAAGTAATAAAACATTTTATTATTTAAAACAAATTACTTTGACAAGAATGGTCCTACCTGTTTAGTTTTTTTTCTCTCAATATATTTTACAGTACACATACATAATACATACATTATCACCTTCTTTTCCAGATTGTGGTGTTTGGCTGATGTGACCTTGTGAGGTATAAAAGGCACTGAGTCTGACTGGCCAGATATACTACAGACATACAGAACATGAATCCATGGCACTTTGATTGTCTTTAGTTAAAAGTGACCTCAAGTAAAAACAAACGGCAACAAAAATCTGTAACCAATAATCTTAATACAACTTGCTTTTCAATTTTCAGATTTGTTGTTACTACTTTGTGCCATCTGTTTTTTCCTGCATGATTATGTTTGTAATATGTGCACTTGTGTTTGTATAAATAATTCAGACGAGGCAGACAGTGATAGAACAATTAGTCTGATCTCGTCCCGTCTCTGGGCTGTCCAGGTGGAGTTACTCGTATGACCGTGTCGTTAGTCGTCATCATGTTTGAGTTGACTGGAGGTTTGGAGTACATCGTCCCCCTCATGGCTGCCACCATGACCAGCAAATGGGTGGCAGATGCCTTCGGCAGAGAGGGAATCTACGAGGTGACGTGTCTGTGGATGTTTCATGCGTTTTGTTTGTGTCTGAGAATCGGTGTTAAACTTCACTTCTTTTCTTTTATTTGTGCTCTTGAGCCAAAATTCCTGTCTGTAAACTCGGATCGTATTTATAACTAAACCATTTGCACTGTTGGTGTTCTGCAGGCTCACATACGGCTAAACGGTTACCCATTCCTGGAGCCAAAAGAGGAGTTTGAGCACAGCAGCCTTGCTGTGGACGTGATGAGGCCGAGGAGGGGGGACCCCGCGCTGGCCGTGCTCACACAGGACGGCATGACCGTAGGGGAAGTGGAGGTATGGACACAAAACATGAAGGATAACAAACACTGAACTGAAAAGACGGAAACTAGTGTTTTTTGTGCTGTTTGAACTTTCTTTTACAGATGATCTAGTTAAGTTTCTGCTGAGCTCAATCTGAAATCTTCCCTGTTGTTTTCTTTCCTTCAGACCTTGGTGGAGAGCACTCGCTACAGTGGTTTCCCTGTGGTGGTGTCTCAGGAGTCCCAAAGGCTGGTGGGCTTTGTGCTCAGAAGAGACCTGCTCATATCAATAGGTCTGATTTGTCCTTGTGTATGTTAATGTTTACAGTCAGGTTTAGTCAGCACTGTTAAAGCTGTGGAACCAGATTTACACCCTTAGCTTGGTCAAACTGTTTCTAGAGTCTGAGCTCGACTTTCCCTGCCTGGTGTTTCCTTCATTCTCACTTCTCTTGGTACTGCTTCCTCCCCTAACGTCTACTAAAAGCAGTACAGTAGGCCCTCGTTTATTATGGAGGTTATGTTCCGGACCCCACACACACACACACACACACAATAAGTGAAAATCCACGACGTAGCAACGTTATATTTATTTTAGTATTTATATATTTTAAGGGTTTATAAACTCTTCCCACACTTCTTGCAATATTCTAAACTCTTAAACCTATGTCATTTTAACAACATACGTATATGTAGCTACTAAATTTTATTCACCAGCTCTGCAGAACATCAGCTTGGTTCCGCTCCAACTTGGTTTCATTTCGGCGGATCTACCCTGCTGGTTCTGGTCAACTCTCTGGCTCGGGGTAGTGGTGGTGGGCTCCAGAGGGAGCGCCGGACCTACGGCGGCGTGGGCTGGCTAGCAGCTCTCAGATTCACCAAAACATCTGGGGGTCTGGTTCTGCTCTAGTTCTGGTCTGGTTCTGTACAGCCCTTGAGTGCCGAACCGCATTTTGTGTGGGGCTGGACCTTCGGGTGTCCGGTGCAGGTCCGGTGGTCCAATTGAGTGATCGAGATGAAAATAGTCCTGGTGGGCTCCAGCTAGAAGCTGGACCTACAGTGGCGCCTCCCCGCTCGGAAGTCCTCACGGGCCAGCTAGCAGCTCTCGGATTCACCAAAGTGCCTAGAGGTCCGGTTCTGGTCCAGCTCCCGGTGGGTTCCGTGTGGCTCCCTGCATCCACTGGGCGCTGAAGTCATTGTATGAATAAGGGCTGAACTTTTTCGGATCAGATCAAAACTTTCCCTCTAGTATTTCAGCAGAAGGCAACGGGGCTTCTGGGCAGGGGACTATTGACTTCTGGGAAATGTAGTCTTTATGACTGGGGATACAGTGTAGGCTTATTGAGGGCAAACTACAAAATGGCGGTGCCTGTCCTAAGTATTTTATTTTTTGTTAACTTTTTACTGGACAGTATCCAGTACTGTCCCAATCACATAATATTAAAGTTGACAATCATGTGTCGTGTACGAATTATTTTTTTCTTCGTGTTCAATCTTGCTTTGAAAAACCGCAAAAGAGCAAGTCTGCGAAGGTCGAACTGCGAAGGAGCGAGGGACTACTGTAGTCTTCTTGTAGGCCTCTGTTAGACCTGGATATCTCAAAGTTTATGATGCATTTAGCTCAAGCTGTCTGACCCTCATAACTTTAAATTCCTAACAGCTAAAACAGAAATGCAGGCCTCACAATCCAAGTCTGTAAATCATGCAGAAATACCAGAAAATGCACAAACCAAAGGTAAACTGCAACATGCAACAATGGACATATGGTCTGAAGGGCTGAGAATTATTTTCATCCACCCAGTCTTGGTATTCCTCTAAAACATAGTCACAAAAAAACTTTGATTTCTTGTGTTCTGTTAAGAGATTTGTAAATATGAAAGCACATTTTAATTTTGTTTAATGTTTGATAAAGACATGAAACAGGAAAGTTAGACTCAAGAGGATAGTTTCCTCTTAGAGCTTAGATGTACAGGCTATGTGCTGACAACAAGTTGCCTTTAGGAGAACTTCAAAGACTCCAAGAGTCCTATTTCTACAAGAAGAACTGCAGTTTGGTACGAATCAACGTGAATACTTGCACATCATGGACTTCTACTCTGAGAGGTTGTTTCATCAGTGTAGCTGTGTTAGTTTGTAGCTCATTGTTGTACTAGTTATACAGGAAACTTTGTATTCTGACTGTTGCACTGTTTTAAAAATGATTGCCAGGTTTTTTTTCTCCATAATGTAAACCTCTATTTGATCTGAGTAGAAATCTTCTAAACTTTATTCTCAAGACACTTTTTAGCCAGCACATCCACAAGCTGTTTAGATGTTGTATAATAGTAGTAGTAGAATACATCTTTTCATCAGAGCTCAATGTTGTTGTGAGAATTGTTTTTCTCCTAAGGTGGAGGCCTAAAGCTGAGCTCAGAGTGGTATTGTTTACTAATATGGTCATCAGTAACAAGTCTTTGGAAGGTTAAATGTAGTTCTAAATTCAAAATGTATCTATTAATCTGTTCACTCCTCAAAATAAATATTTGAAACCCTCCTTTTCCTTTTTGTTTCACCGTGTCTGGTTTTAGACAACGCCAGGAAGTGTCAGGACGGCATCGTCAGCGCCTCCCTGGTGGTGTTTACAGAATACACCCCGCCGCAGCCGCCCGAAGCTCCGCCTTTCCTTCGCCTAAGAAGCATCCTGGACCTGAGTCCCTTCACCGTCACCGACCACACACCCATGGACATCACTGTGGATATTTTCAGGAAATTGGGGCTTCGCCAGTGTCTGGTTACACACAACGGGTGAGAACAACACCGACTTCATGTTGAAACTCAGACTTTCTATTCGCAGGTCCCAATCTGTCTAGAAAAGGTCAAAGGAACTGCTAACAAAAATTAAATTAAACTAAAAATGCTAAGTAAGACCCCCCACCACCCCAAACTTGTACGTTAATATTTTAATATTAATTATAATTTGTATTACTTTAATATTAATAGAAAATGTCAAACTAGCCACTTATTCCTCGTGCACAGGCTCCAAAAAAATAATGTTTTGGCTTCAGTTAGGAACAATGGACATTTTTAGAGTTGTAAGTTTAATAAAAATCCATCCTTCCGTCTGTCCGTCCGTCCGTTCTTACCTTTCGTCCTTTCTTATCTTTCTCCCTTATCTTCCTTCCTTCCTTCCTTATCTTCCTTTCTTCCTTAATTATTTTCCTCTCATCTTCCTTCCGTCCTTCCTTATCTTTTGTCCTTCTTTATCTTCCGTCTTTCCTTATCTTTCTTCCTTTCTTATTTTTCTCCCTTTATCTTTCTCCTTTTCTTATTTTTCTCCCTTTCTTATCTTCCTTCCTTATCTTCCTTCCTTCATTATCTTCCTTCCTTCATTATCTTCCTCCCTTATCTTCCTTCCTTCATTGTCTTCCTCCCTTAGCTTCCTTTCTTCCTTCATTATCTTCCTCTCATCTTCCTTCCGTCCTTATCTTCCTTCTTTATCTTCCTTCCTTATCTTCCTCCCTCATCTTCCTTCCTTCCTTCCTTCCTTATATGTCTTCCTTTCTTATCTTCCTCCCTTCCTTTTCTTCCTTCCTTATCTTTCTTATCTTCCTTTTTGGGTCACGGGGGTCACTGGCCGTATCCATCAGTCACTGTGTGAGAGGTGGGGGACACCCTGGACTGGTCTCCAGTCCATCACAGGGACACAAAGAGACAACCAACCATTCACTCTCTGACTCACACCTAGGGACAATTTAGAGTTACCAATCAGTCTAACATGCATGTTTTTGGACTGTGGGAGGAAACTGGAGTACCCGGAGAAAACCCACACATGCACAGAGAGAACATGCAAACTCCACCCAGAAAGACCCCTGGCTGGGATTCAATCCGGCGACCTGATCACTGAGAGGCAACAACTCTACCCACTGTGTCACCATGCTACCTAATAAAAAAAATCTAATGAAGTAAATAGTTGATGACTCCTCCCTGACAAAACAGGCAGACAGAAATGTAGAGTAGATATTCAGCCCCAAACAAATGTCTCTGCTGAAACTAGAAGTTGTGTTGCGCTGTAAGAGGCAGGAGTGTCCGAGTCTCGCGTTACCCAGTGAACCTTCATTCACAGGCACCCTTAACAATATACCTTTTGTAAAAGGTTAACCCTCTTCATCATCACCCCTCCTCCTAAAACTTATTTGAGCCAATATTAAAGTAATTTGTCTGTGCCATTATTGGATCTGAAGTCTGGATAGAGATCAGTTTACCGGGACAGAAACTAAACTCCCTCTGCTCTTATGTCAGGTATGCAAAATGTAACCACTTGGATATTGAGTAACTTTCTAGATGTTTTCTCCAAACTTTCTTTTAACTTTGCCTGGAATTCTTCCTCCCCCCTCGAGCTCCATTGAGGCTGAACATTTCAGCCACAGTACAGCTGAACGTCAGACTGTATTTCTGTCTTCATAACACCGTTTAATATTACCTCTGCACAAAATCATTCACCATAACTACAGTGCATGCCCTCACTGAGAATAAACACAAGTGTTTTATTAGTTTTTCTCTTTTACTCTCTCTGGATGTCATGAACACAACTATTGAGCTCTTTGTTTAAACTCAGCGTTCAGATGTTTGGGAAGTAGAATCGTCATTTATCATGAGTTGACCGTCAGTTTGCACATACGGATGTAATCATGCAGCTTGTACGTTTTCATTTCTTTCTTTTTTCGTGACTTGCTGTATTAATTTGAAAGAGGAATGCTGCTATTGATGAAGGCTGCGTCAGGGAGATGTTCAGCTTCAAAGTCTGGATCTAAATCGTGTTTTTCTTTAAGCCTTGCCCTGATCAGGTGCTTTGTCTACATTGTAACTAAAAGGCTGTATGAGAAGAAGAAAAAAAATGGTATGTGTTATAATCTAATCAATCTAAATTTATAATGTGTAAATTTTTAAAGTGCTCAAATACAACCAAAAAAAATGCAGAAATAATCTGGGGAAAAACATCCAAGTTCGTGCTCAATAATCCAGTTAAGTAATCATCAAAGTTAAGTCAGGTCATCTGGATGTTTTTTTTCTTTTTCTTGAAACATTAAATTTTTTATCCAAAAGACTTCATCAAGTCAATTCATTTCAGTTTATTTATATAGCGCCAAATCACAACAAAGTTGTCTCAGGGCACTTTACAGGAACATTCACAAACATAAAAGCCAATTAGTAAAGTTCTCTATCTAAGGAATCCAGCAGACAAGATGAATCTTGGCTTCGTTGCAGTCTCCCATCCTGAGCAAGCACAGTGGCAACAGTGGAAAGAAAAACTCCCTTTTAAAGGAAGAAACCTCCAGCAGAACCAGGCTCAGGACAAGCGGCCATCTGCTTTGACCGGCTGGTTTGAGAGGACAGGAAGGAGAGACAGACGAACACAGAATGGTAGGTCCAGATATAGGTCCAGGTATAGGTCCAGGTATAGGTCCAGGTATAGGTCCAGGTGAATCTGAAAGACAAAAAAAAAAAAAAAAATACATGTTAAAGATAGTAAAAATAATTACAAATACAAAACAGGTTGAGAGTAAGTAAAGACAGAAGTAGAGTTAAAAAGTGTGGTCAGTTTGTCCTCCAGCAGTCTAAGCCTATAGCAGCATAACTAAGGGACAGCTCAGGAAACCCAAGCCGACCCTAACTATAGGATTTAGCAAAAAGGAAAGTCTTCAGCCTAGTTTTAAAACTGGATCATGTGTCAGCCTCACGGACAGAGATTGGAAGTTGGTTCCACAAGAGAGGAGCCTGATAACTGAAAGATCTGCCTCCCATTCTGTTTTGTAAATTCTAGGAACCACAAGTAAACCTGTAGTCTGAGAGCGAAGTGCTCTGTTAGGAAAATATGGAACAATAAGATCTGTAATATAAGATGGAGCTAGGTTGTTGGGGGCTTTGTAGGTTAGAAGTAAGATTTTGAATTTTATTCTGGATTTGACAGGGAGCCAATGGAGAGAAACTAAATCTGGAGAGATATGATCTCTCCCACTAACTCCAGTTAAGACTCTGGCAGCAGCTTTTTGGATCTACTGAAGACGTTTTAAAGAAGTATTTGGACACCCAGATAATAAACCGTTGCAATAGTCCAGTCTAGATGTGAGCAGTGCATGGACCAGTGTTGGAGCCCATTAAGTATTGAATTAATTAATTATTTGCTAAATGATGAATATTGATTTAAAACTACGTTAAATATTACAGATTGCAGAAGAACCATTATGTTCTTATTTAGTTGTTTATGGCTTCCCCTAGTGGGATCAGCCGAGGCAGTGATTAAAACGGGGAATTAAGCTGCTGCGGGGCTGATTGTTGTTTTTTGCAGTGAAGGAGAGGCGTGAAACAGTTTTATTTACCACACACAAATTGTTTAATTTTTGAGATTTGTAAAAAGTCAACTCTGAGAATATTTTGTTAAATTCAACAAGGAAATTAAATGCCGAACTTTTGAAACAAGAAATCTCTCCGCGAGTGCTTATATATTTTGTTGTGCGTTGAGAACCTCCTCCACAAGGTTATTCTGTCTCAAACTTTTTGGAGCTTATGATGAAGCAAGAATATCCACCACAACCAGTGTTTCTGCATCATTTTTATACAAGATGTTTCTAATTTTTGTGATATTACGCAGGTGGAAGAAGGCAGTTCTAGTAACGTTTTTAATGTGGGGGATAAAAGACATGTCCTGATCAAAAATAACACCAAGATTTTTTAACATTAGAACTGGAGGCCAGATTAATGTCATCTAAGGAGGGAGAAAGACTGAAACATTCATTCCTAAGGTGCTCAGGTCCAAAAACCAAAACCTCAGTCTTGTCTGTGTTCAACAGGAGAAAATTAAGGGTCATCCAGGTTTTTATGTCTTTAAGACATGCTTGTAGTCTAAGTAGCTGATTGGATTCATTGGGTTTAATGGACAAATATAATTGTGTGTCATCAGCATAACAATGGAAATTTATCTCATGCTGTTTAATAATTTTACCTAATGGAAGCATAAATTAAAGAATATTGGCCCAAGCACATCAGTATGAGGAGCACAACAAACTCTGTCTCATTGGCAGCACACTCACAAAGTGAGCCAACCAGTTTGATGGTAATCAGATGGTTTCTGAAGCCCACCCTCTCCCCCGTCCATTCATCTGAGGCAGCCATGGCCGAAGTGGTTCAACTCCAGAAAACCACTCTAGAAACCAGTTCATCACCATCAAACTGGTTGATGCACTATGCGAGTGTGCTGCTTATGGGATTGTTTGTTGTGGCTCCTTGGACTGATGAAGTGTATTGGGAGGGAAGGGAAGTCTGAGATTGTCATCATTGTATGGTCCCATACAATGGCAAAATTAGTTCCCTGCTGTGAACCGATCACACCTGAGATGCACCCAGGTGGAGCAGTGTGCAGCTATGTAAGCGCCCGGGGAGCAGTTGGATATTAGGTGTCTTGCTCAGAGACACTACGACATGTGGGCATGGCTGGGAGTTGAAACCGCAACTTTCTGGTCCCAAGTCAGCTGCCCTGCCTCTACCCCATCTCAGCCCTTTTTAGATGAAAGACTAAACATTTTAACATAAAGAAACCGTCCAGAGGACCTGACTTAACTTTGTTGGAGTCTGGGAAAAACTTTGCTCTTTCTTACTACTTCCAGAGGATTTAAGAGTGGAACTATTAGTCGAGTACAACTGTGATTAACTGATCATCAACAGTGTGATTACTAGAGCCCTACTGATATGGACATTTTGGCTATCGCCGATACCAGTATTGGGAGGGGAAGGCAAATGCTGATATCCGATATATTGGCTGTTTTTTTTTTTGTTTTTTTTTTTAGCTTTTTCCACCCCTAAGAATCTCTTAAGTAAACTGCTACTTTAAAACGAAAGTTTTCCAAGGCAATAGCCTATTCTAGGTTATCTAAACATTAGCTTGCTAACTTGAGAGACACGTAGCTAATGACAAGCGGGTTGGAGTATTGAAGAAAATGTATTATTGTTGATCGGTTTTATTTTATTGTACAGATCAGTTAAAATAAGCCATGCTCTGTTCAGCAAAATACACTACACAGTATCGCTTGCTGCTTCGGCTGTGATGAAACTGAAACAAAAATGAACGGCTATGACTTGAAAGTCGTCTGCAAGCACCCTCTGCTGGATACATTGTACAATTTTGCCCGTTTCAAGTAAGGACACATCTTGTTCCCAGTGTTTATATCTGCACATAATGGGAGAATTATACAGATACCGATATGTCCCCAAATGCCCATATTGGTCCAAAATATCGACCCCTACCAATATATATCGATCAGGCTCTAGTGATCACCTCTGTAAAACAAGGAGTTTGGGCTATTTGCTGGTTTTGGATACAAAATGCCAAGAAGAAAATATCTCTGCAACGAAGTTGCTGAGATCTTCATCTTTGTTCTACAAGCCTGTGTTTGCAGGTTTGATGTTTTGCAGTCAGTCTGAACAAGAGTAGCTTGTTTGGAAATGACTACTGGTACATTTTGTAAAAAAACAAACAAAAAAATGCAGCTCTGCTTAAATTTATAAAGCTGCACGTGAACAAACCACAAGATGCCATTAAACACAGTCTCTTTCAACTGTTTGATGTTTGACCACGCTGCACAGCTCTACATTCAGAGAAAACCAAATTCATCGCATCACCTCGGACCAACTATCTAGCACGTGAGAGGCTGATGATCTGGGCACCTTGCAGTCATTGAGTTAACTAGGATCTCTGCAGATTCTACAGTCAAATGTGAGACCATCGGTCCATCTGCTGAAGCTGGGACCAAACTGGGTCCAACGAGACTAAGATCCCAAACACAGCAGCTGAGCTACAACAGAACAACTTATAAAATAGGTTAGGTTGTTAAAATGCAACATTTGAAGTCCAGACCTCAACCTGATTGAAAGGCTTAGAGCTGATCACCAGTGAGCTGGACAAGAAGCAACTACTGATAATAATGTGTAACATGGGACACTTTCTTTAAAGTGTCTGAATCACTTAAAGAGGACTGAGTGATTTGTTTCTTTATTTTTATGTCATGATAGACCTTCAGACTGACAGGTTGCACTTTGTATCTGCAAACATAAGAAAATAAACTGTGTAAAAGCAGAAAATATATCTGTGTCCTCACAAAGACAGATTATTGGACAGTGTGTTCCACCTTTGACTTTTTATTCAAGTCTAAAGTTTGTGTGTGTGTGTGTGTGTGTGGGGGGGGGCGGGGTTCTTAATCCAATTTTAGCAGTTTCTACAATCTCCTTAGATGTTTTCTCTGCTTGATGCCAGTGATTTGACTCTTATCAAACAGACTGACATCTTTTCCATGACCACGCATTGTGTCTTTCAACATGGTTGTTTGAGAAATAAGAAGCAACTCATTGCACCAGTTGGGGTTAAATAACTTGTTGCAGCTGAAAGATAATTGCCCATGCAGTAATTATCCAATAGGAGCTCGTACCTATTTGCTTAGTTAAGTCCAGGTGGCAACTTTTTTTTTTTGGCCAGTGTATTTTACAGATGTTTGTCAGCCGAATCATTAGACTGCAGTGTTTCCCCTACCACAACGGAACCAAGTGCCCTGTCTACCAAAACCACCCCCCACCTCCCTGGCCCGTATTTGTATTGATGTAGCGCGGGATGCAATGCAAACATGCTAGCAAAAATGCTATTGACGTACCGCTCCGCTACCCTGTCGACAGCAAAGTAGCGCTAAGCTAGCAGGCAGGAAACCCAGACATGACTCTGCATCTCCCTGCCCACCCATCATTGATAAAAACTGGCAGCATCATAGTGCTAAACTAGCAGGCAGACAACACAGACGTGACTCAGTCCCCCCATCAATAAATAAATAAATATATATATATATATTTATATATATACATGCATGCATACCACGAGCTCCTCACCATATAGTGGAAACACAGCACTGGCTACAGCAGCTCGTGGTCAGTGCTGTGGTCTTGCAATAATGAGGTTGGGGGTCCAAGCCCAGGTTGCATCAGGACAGGCATCCGTTGTAAAACAAATTGCCAATTTTTTGGTGCGAGTTCGCTCACTGTGGCAACCCCTGAAGAAGGGAGGAGCCAAAATAAAGTTTTGTCAGTTTGATCACTACTCCTCTCCACCTTCAGAACTTTGTGTGTACAGTCTGCTTCAGGCTTCTTAAAGTTTATTTTCTTTTAGACGTGTTGAAAATAATGTTTCTGTGCAGACGTTTTAGCGAAGTGGTTCTGGATCAGAAATAATTCTCATCATATTTCAGAAGTCGGCTGCTGCCAGTGGGCAAAGTTTCACAAGTTCTCCGAGCTGAGCTAAACCTCGTGTCCTAACTGAACAGTTCAGGTGTGACAGCCCACACAGCCGCTGACACGTATGATGACCTCTGCAAACCTCTGTGCATCACATGAACAGCATATCAGCTGAACTTTTATCAGAGTATATCCACTTGGGAGGGTATGGGGTTGTTTTTGTTTGTTGAATAATCTGTTCATCCAGGGACATAAGGTGATGAGCAGAAGTAGAAAGGAAGAGGAGTCTTTACAGTGAACGACTCGCTCATCAGAAGTGCCTGCTCAGTGCAGCTGCTGCTCCCCCATTTTCTAAAGTTGGAGGTGCAAACTTTATTTACTTTTTGTTTTTAACACTTTATCACTTATATCAATTGTACAGAAACATGCAGTTTATTGACTCTTAACTTTTCTCTCTTGATTACAAACTAAAACGATGTGCTACATTATTACAAACAGGCAATAACATGTAGTCCTGTCTTCATGTGTGTAACGTCAGTTTGTCCTGCATGTTCTCAGGACTTGCTGGAGAACCACTGTTATTCCTTTCTGAAGAAACCTCAGAGTTCCTGAGGGGCTGAAATAAGAGAGCTTCAGGTTTGAACTAGAGAAATTGTATTTCCTGGGAAAACATCGTGTGAATGCTTCAGTGCAGAACAAGTTTTGCTGAAAGCTGCTGAAGATTTTGAAACGGGAAGAGGAGGTTTCATCGCTGAATTGTTATTGTAAGTTGAATTTGACGAGCTTTAGGAGCAGCTGTGGCTGAGTGGTTAAAGCAGTCGTCCTCCAGTGGGAGAGTTGGTGGTTCGATTCCACCAGCAGTCACATGCCGGAGTGTCCCTGGGCAAGATGCTGAACCCCTCCGATGAGTGTCCCATTGGTGTATGAATGTGATAAAGCTCTGATTAGTCTCTACAGATTCAGATTATTTTTATAGAGATGTAGTAGAGTGCTGTATGAATGTGTGCGTGGAGGTAAATGAGGGCACAGATTGTGTTGTCAAGAGCTTTGAGTATATTCACTAGATAGAAAGGAGCTATATAAGTGCAGTCCATTTACCAGTTACCAGTTGATATTTGCTGAGAGCAAGAAAATAAAAGCAGAAAACGAATATAAAATAAAAAAAACCCCAGCAGAAAGTAGCAGAAAAACCATAAATTGTTTTTTTTTTGGGGGGTTTTTGTTGTTTTATATTCGTTTTCTGCAAATATAAACTGGTAAATGGTAAAGGGACTGCACATAAAAAGCGAAAATAAAAAAAAAAAACAA
>NC_056498.1:17987774-17992771 GCF_014905685.2 Nematolebias whitei
AGATCATTTGTTCAGGATCAAAAGTAGCAACTGGTTAAAATCTGATGAAAAACCACATCAGAGACGGTAATTTTTTTTATATATTTATTTTAGTTTTCTTCAGTTTTTTTGACTTGGACATTTCTGCACCAGCAGGTTTTATGGTGATAAAAAAAAGTTCTGTAGATCATTTGTTCAGGATCAAAAGTAGCAACTAGTTAAAATCTGATGAAAAACCACATCAGAGACGGTAATTTTTTTATATATTTATTTTAGTTTTCTTCAGTTTTTTTTTGACTTGGACATTTCTGCACCAGCAGGTTTTATGGTGATGACTAACATGAAATGGACCTAAAATAACGTGCTCAGCCTAAAATCTCATTTGACAAGCCGTGCACATGAAAATAAGATGTGATTTCCAACAACTGGCCACACACATCCTGTATCTCTGGTTGCAAACACTCAAAATTTAGTGTTTTTGTAGCTGAAAATTTGTTTTCTTTCAGTTTTGTCACATTTTTGAGTCACCAAGTTTGAAACAGTCGCAGCCCAATGAGATACTGGTTTATCTCAATGAATCTATTTTTTTTTTAACTACAGCCATCTCGAGGCTCTCGCCAACACTTTGCTGGTACTACAGATTGATCTTCACTTCATCTCTCAGATGGTGTCTAACATGCTGAAGGCATCAGGAAACTTCAAACCTTCCATCCTTCACCAAGTCCTGTTGACCTTATGGAGACAAAGATGATCTTTCCTGAGCGAAGACTCCATCAGTGTTCACTCCTCCTGTTTGAGTGTCTCTGTGTGACTCTGTTTCTGCTGCTTCTTCTCCATCAGACACCAAGAAGATATTTGAGCATTCTGGAGGATCATGGGGAGGTTTCAGAAAAGGACAAACTATTTAATGACTAGATTGTAGTATAAGAGATATCATCTTAGTGAAATGCCATCCATCCATCCATCCATCCATCCATCCATCCATTTTCTTCCACTTATCCGGGGTCGGGTCGCGGGAGTAGCAGTCGTAGGGAGACCCAGACTTCCCTCTCCCCAGCCACTTGGTCCAGCTCCTCCAGGGGAATCTTGAGGCGTTCCCAGGCCAGCCGAGAAACATAGTCCCTCCAGCGTGTCCTGGGTCTTCCTCTGGGTCTCCTCCTGATGGAACGTGTCTGGAACACCTCACCAGGGAGGCGTCCGGGAGGCATCCTAATCAGATGCCTGAACCACCTCAACTGGCTCCTCTCGACGTGGAGAAGCAGCGGCTCTACTCTGAGTCTGATGACCAAGCTTCTCAACCCATCTCTAAGGGAGAGCCCAGACACCCTGCGGAGAAAACTCATCCCAGCTGTGTCACACTCGGCTGTGAACCACTCCGTGAAAGGTGTAGATCATGATCTGATGAAGCCAATAGGACTACATCATCTGCAAAAAGCAGAGAAGCGATCCAAAGGCCGCCAAAATGGATCCCCTCAACACCTTGGCTGCGCCTAGAAATTCTGTCCATAAAAGTTATGAACAGAATCGGTGACAAAGGACAACCTTGGCAGAGTCCAACTCTCACTGGGAACGAGCCCGACTTACTGCCGGCAATGTGGATCAAGCTCTGACACCGGTCATACAGGGACCTAACAGCCCATGTCAAAGGGCCCGGTACCCCATACGCACATAGTACCCCCACAGAGCTACCTGAGGGATGCGGTCAAACTCCTAACAGTTTCTGTTTTAAATGTGCTCTATAAATAAATCTGACTTGACTTGACTTCTCCAAGTCCACAAAGCACATGTAGACCGGTTGGGCAAACTCCCACGCACCCTCCAGGACCCTAGTGAAATGCCTGTATACATTATTTATTGTAAGATTTTAATGTGGAATTTTGAATGTTTAATATCTTCTATATATATAATTCAAACTGTAGTGGGTGTGTGCATCTCACTGTAAATAAGTTGTTTCAAAACGTGTACCTTCTCAGTTAGAAACTGGAAAAATAAAAACTAAAGAATTTGCATTTCCTACAGTTGAATGATTATTGCAGAATGATTTTGCTAGAAGCTGTTGGACAAGCTAAAGCTTACTTGAAATACATTAATAGCTGAAAGGAACACAAAAAAGAAGCAACTAAAAAATATCTGAAAAACACAGAAAAAGCTTGAAATGATTTAAAAAAGCAGCTCAAAATAGAAAAAAAATCAACTGAATAGCAGAAAAAGTTCAAATTAGCAGGAGAAAATCAAAAAGAGCACAAAAAAGCTGCAAGAAGTTAAAAAGAGCCCCAAACTTCCGAAATTAGCAAAAATGTAGTTGACCCCCCCCCCACACACACACACACACACATAGCTAAAAGGACCCTGAAATTAGAACAAAAATGATCAAATTAAACATTTCATTAAAAATCAGCAGGAAAAAAAGCTAGTTAGCTGAAAACTAGCTAAAAAGTAGCTGAAAAAAGCTGAAATGTGCAAAAAAACAACAACAAAAAAGCTGTAAGGAGAATAAAAAGCTGAAATTAGCAAAAAGAAGATGAAGAAGGCTGATCCAGACTGAAATTAGCAATAAAAAGGTTTTAATAAAGAGCACAAAGGGGTTTATGTGAAGCGCTCCATTCATTTTCAATAAGAAAAATATGGCAGAAAAAGATAAATATTTCAAAAAGTAAAAATAGCACAAATACCACGAGTCGTAATAGGAATGTCCTGGATGAGCTGAATATTTTTAACCATGAATTGTTGAAAAAGCACAAAAATTACAGAACAAGTTAGATGCTGAAAAACATATGGAAACAGAAACGGGATCATGTGGATGCTTTCCGAGCATTAACACAATGAAAAGCTGTTCGAGTGAATCTATAGACTGAATCATATTTTTTCACATGGTAAATAAACTCCTTTATGATGTCTAACGATGGGATCTGATTCACCTCTCTGTCTCCCACACAGTGAGATCTGAAGAGTCATTAAAAGTACAATGTCAGATTATACAGTATATTTTACATGACACATTTAAGTCATTGTATATGTTTTGTGAACATATATTTGTGTATCGCTACCGATGGTGCAGCTTCTGTTTAAGGAATAAAGTGCCTCTAGCAAAACGTCTGTCGCGGGCTGTATTTTGTGCAATGAAGTAAAAAGTTAACCAAACATCTGTAAATAAATGCTAGAATTAGCATAAGAAATAGCTAAAAGTTAAAACTAGTAACATTTTTCTTAAACCAAAACTAAAAGTTGTAGCTAAAGACTTGAATTAGGAAAAGTTTTGCTAAGAACTAAAGTAGTAAAAACAATAGATAAATGCTAAAATTTGCAACACTGTGCAGCGTCTTCTTTTTTATTGTCAAAATAATTCCAAACAACGGACGTGCTGCCGCTTTTTGGGACCAAACTTTCAGATGTATCAGCTTCTGTCGAGCCTGACGCCATCGTGCAACCCGTTAAAGCGCAGTGTTGACTTCTCTCACTCCCTGCTCTGCTTTGCTCTGCTCACTCGCAAGTCACGTAACCAGATCACGTGACCAGTCAAATCACAGCCTTTGCGATCAGAAAATCTCGTTTTTATCGTATCGCAATATTATCGCAAATGCAATTAATTGTTCAGCCCTAGACTAAACCATAATAGTCCGCCTTTCGATAGGCGTATGGAAAATTTAAACTACTAATGAGTACTTCTGGACAAAGATCACACCATGGGATAAACAGTTTTAGGAAATAAAACTGAAGAACTTCATGGGTTTATAATAGTACAAAGTAGAAATGTTCAGAACATCTGCTCAGATCTGCAGATGAAAATCCTGACAATGTGAGTGTTTGTGAGGTAAAGTACTCACAGATGCTTTCAGTTTTCATCCGTTACTGAAACATGACACACAAACACACACACACACACAGCAACACACCTAAAAATGCTCTGACGTCACGAGCTCCGTGATCCTGCAATAATGAGTTTCATGGGAAGATGTTCAGATTGTTCTGATTTAACCTCAGTCTCATCTGATCAGGTTTCTGAGAGAACACACATTTTGGAGTTTATGTCTGAATCATCTGTGAGTTTGGTGAAGTGGAGTTCAACTACCAGTAGTTTTTCTGGAGTTCTGGTTGCAGAGTTTCTCAAAATCATATCTCTGTGCTGCGCTCTCAGCCTGTCATTTTAGTGATCAGTACAGAAAAATGATGGAAAATACACGTTTGCTTAACAAATTCAATATTAATGTTTTGTTTGAGTTATGTAATTATTTGGCATTTTAGAAAAAAAAAATTTTTCAACTCACATCAGTATTCACAAGTACTGTATACGTAAATAGAGTTCACTAGCCTGCCACCAGTTTAATCCTACATGATCTCACTGTCATGAAAGGTGGGCAAACTTCAATGCATGTGTGTTTGTGTGTCTGTTAGCAAAATATCCCGTGAACCAGTGGACAAATTTCTACGAAACTCATAAAATATTCACTTGGTGTACGTCTACAAATTTGGAGCCAACAGCTAATAATTATTAGCAAACAAACAAAAAAAGGCTAAAACTAATTTTCACAGACACTGAGCTAACATTTGATGTGCTAGCAGCAGAAATGTATCCCCAGCTCATTCACCATATGCTAACTGATCACGGGGGGAAACAATTGTTTCAAACTTTAGAATGAAAGTCAGGAGAAAAAAAAGAGTTGATTTTTTTATTTTTCATTTCATTTTATCCTTTAAAAAAACAACAATTTGATGAAAAATGTTGAACAAAAGAAAGATTTAACATTGATGTGCAGCTCTAGCTGCTTTCTTTTAAACACGTATACAGTAGTCCCTCGCTACTTTGCGGTTTTTTAAAGTAAGATAAAAAACATGACACACAACTGGCTGATTCATGGATGAGCCACATGACCATGATCATGGATTTTTTAATTTAAAATAAATTATTTAAAATTATTTAGCACCTGCTGCACGTGTGTGCAGCCCACATGTGCAGGGAGAAGCTCCCTCCTGCTGTAAGGTTTCCACTGCCTGCAGCCTTCTCCATGATGGCCGCCAAT
>NC_056498.1:17992781-18008751 GCF_014905685.2 Nematolebias whitei
GCTTATTCCTGGTTTTCGTACTACTCTGGGTTCAGTCTGTTGTGACACCTGCAGCCTGTTATGATCTCCCCTCTGCAGTGGAGAAGTGGGCAGGGCCAAGAGTGCTGGCAGGTGGCAGAGAGAGGAGATCATGACATTCTGTGCTCTTTTAGAGCGTTTAGAAACATTGTTTAAAATATTGCAAGAGTGTGGATATTTATATACTAAAATAAACTACTACTTACTACTTGTACTACCATTCCTACTTCATGGTTTTTCACTTATCACGGGGGAGCTGAGAACAGAAACCCTGCGATAAACGAGGGACTACTGTACTAAGTTATTTTATGTACGTCAAAAGTTTTATTTTAAATTTGGTAAATGTAGTGGTTTGTATGTTTCTGGAACTGGTGATGGTGCCTTTTAGACCATGGTTCCCTTGAATAAAAAAAAAAAACATTTTGTAATCTCCTGATGCTCAATAATCCAGGTAGATAAATCAAGCAAGGCTGAGTCAGGTCCTCTGGACACATTCTTCTTTGTTGAAATGTTTAATCTTTTATTGAAATGACTTCTTCAGTCTGAGGAGCTGCAACAAATAGTGGCTTGTGACAGCCAAAACCAGCTGTTCACATGTACAAGAAGGACCATCAGCCTAACGATGGATCATTAGCACCCTGATGGCTGTTTACTATTCACAGAGGGCTGAGTGATACTAGCAATCACAGCATTGTAAGAGGGGGACAATTGAACCCGGAGGCCTCCACCCCTGTTTAACGATGGACGGTTTCTTTTCACAAAGATGGCCTCCTTTACTCCTCTCTCAAACCATCGTTCCTCTCTGTCCTGGATGTGAACATCTTCATCCCTGAAAGAGTGACCGCTGGCCTGGAGATGAGTGTAGACTGCAGAATCCTGGCCTGATGTTGATCTTCTGTGCTGGTCCATCCTTTTGGCCAGTGGCTGTTTAGTTTCCCCGATGTAAGACTGATCACAGCCCTCCTGACACTGAACAACTTACACAACATTATTCTGTTTGTGCCGGGGACTGGATCTTTGGGATGAACCAGTCTTTGCTGTAATGTATTTTGGGGTTTGAAAGCCACTGGACTCTGAAACTCCTACATCATACAGAATGACCACTGGTCTGGGTTTGAGTCCTCCTTTCTGATGAAAGATGAAGTGTTTCAACAAGAAGACCCATCTAGAGGACCTGACTCAACCTTGTTCGATTTTGTACTCTCAACAGGACTCACTTGGTTATTAAATAAAAATAAATATACTGCACATATATTTTTCATTAATCTAACAAACTATGTCAACATCCACCTCAAGATGTTCCTTTTAAAAACAAGTTAACATCATCTTGGTAAGTCTTTTTTTTTTTTAATGAAATTAAAAGTTTGTTGCCAGACCACAAATTGAGCCAACGTCCCAAGCATTTTTTTCTTCTTAAAACAAGAACCCTTGGCTTAAACACAACGATCGTTTGTGCTGCGCCTTCCTCTGCTCCAAACTGCAGATGTGATAAAATCATGACTGCAATTATTACAAATTACTGGACATCCCCTGGTAATCAAAATCTTGCATTTCCATACAGAACACAAAGCAGGTGTGCCTCGGTTATGGATTAACCTTTTAGCCCGATAAATGGATTGAAAACACATTTGGTGTTCTGAAACCTTGAGGGAGTGGAGCTGCAGAGTTTATGTGAAGGCATCTGCTGCCTGCTCTGTTTTAAACAGCAGGCTCCCAACAGACCAGGGATTATTTAAGAGCAGCTATTTGTCAGTTAAAGGAGATTTTGTTTTTGTTACAATTTATGAAAACAGTTTTTATCTTAGTGTCTCAAAGGAAGAAAAAAAGTCATAAATTTTAAGATTCATTGTGCTGTTTGCATTTGATAGAAATTTCTCTCAATAACGCAGTGGGTGATAATTCACTAGGCTTGTTTTCTGTATTTTGCTCCATTAATCTGTTCTGCTAATCTGACCAGTGTCCCTGTCCTTGCTGATGATAAACATCTCCACAACATGACACTGCCACTGCCGTGCTTCACTGTAAGGATGCTGTTCTAGGCATGATGAGTGGTGGTGGATTTGTCTCACACATGTTGTCTTTGATGGCCTAAAATTTAGAGTTTGGCGTCGTCTAACCTTAGCACTTTCTCCCACGTTTGGGGAATAATTTCCAAACAATTTTGATTAAATTACGTTTTGCTGCCACGTGCTGCTCTGTGCAGTTTATAGTGGTCCCACTAATTGATCCCCCCTTCCCTGCAGGAGCTCTATCAGAGTTATCTCCATACTCCTGGGTGCTTCTCTCCTTTTTCAGTCGTTGAGGTTTGTTAGAGTTAAGTTAGCAATTTTTTAAAGAAAATTTCCCCATTTAACTATTTAATCTTGGGTATCTTAAGTAAATACATTATTTATTAATTAAAAAAAAAGCATATATATTTTTTCAAATTCCAAGTTGAAAGGTAACAAAAAAGAATTTTCAAGGGTGGTGAATAATTTAGCAACTTACTGCATTTTTAGCACTAAAGAGTTTAGATAATGCAGCACGGTGGCTCAGTTGGTAGAGCTGTCGCTGGGCCTGTCACGATAACAAATTTTGCTGGGGGATTAATTGTCTCAGAAATTATTGAGATAAACAATAATATTGTTAAAAATTTAACAATAAGTAAATGTCAAATTTTAGAAGAAATTTTGATTTGTTTGGAGTGTAGTGTCTTTTTTGACCACCTGATGGCAGTATAAGACTGTTTGAACCAAAGGATGGATAGTTGAGTAGTGTGTCTCTTTAAGAAAAATGGGAGGGTGGACCCTTGACGTGACATGTGCTGACATGGTGATATGGCGGACCCTTGGTGGTTTGAGCTCTTTAGCATAGCATTTTTCACACAAAGCTTTTAATGAAAAATGAGTAAACAAGTTCTCAGTTTCTTTTTGCAGAGAAAAAAACCTTTTTTTACACCAAGGCACAGGTTTCAACTGTGAATTTTGGAGCTTTGACAAGACAGAGGTTTATTCCCGAGGTTGACCTGTTAGCTTAGTTCGTAGCTTAGCTTCTCAGCTTAGCTGCTTTTAACCATCCAAAAATGTGATTTTGGATGGTTAAAATGGATTTTAAAGAGAAAGTGAGGAGGTCAGTGAAGAGCACCGGAGTTGAGCCTTTTGTCATCCAGTGTCTTCAGTAAAAGAGAGAGACACAAAGAAATGATAAAGCTGATAAATGAAAATGAGTTAGATAATTTTCATTTATCATGCGATTAATTGATTTATTGTTTATTGCGCCTTCTTCATGCGCCTCTCAGCGAGCAGGTCGTCGGTTCAAATCCCATCCGAAGGTCTTTCTGGGTGGAGTTTGCATGTTCTCTCCGTGCTGTGTGGGTTTTCTCCAGGTCCTCCAGTTTCCTCCCACAGACAAAAACATGCATAGTAGTCTGATTGGTAACTCTAAATTGTCTGTAGGTGAGAGTGAGAGAGTAATTGGTTGTTTATCTCTATGTGTCCCTGTGATGGACTTGCGACCTGTCCAGGGTGTCCCCTGCCTCTCGCACAGTGATTGCTGGATATGGGCACCAGTGACCCCCACGACCCGAAAAGGAAGAAGTATGTAAAGATGATGGATAGATGGCGTTTAGATAAATATGCTTATTTTGACACTCATACTAGATTTCCATTTGAGGATAAAATAATCAAAAAGCCAAATGTTCCCATCAGCAGAACTGATACAGACAGTGTGGTCATCTTTGAAATCATGTTCTGTCAAATAATCATTATCGAAATGTTCAGCCTTTTCAGCCACAGAACACAAAAGATGTGCCAATGGGAAGAAAGGTATTGGTTTTCAAGCCTATAAAACAAGTTTTCCTCAGAAACATACAGGTGTGAAAAAACCATTAACTAATACTAAACATTTTTCTTTTGCATGACACCATATGTTTAGTTTGTTGCTATTTTCTCAACTGAATATCGACCGTGGCACTGCTGTACATGAATATACGTGTGCTGACTGAGCAGGGTTACGGAACGTCCCCTGATCAACACGTCTAGTCGATCCAAAGGTTTACTCAGCTCCTGGTGGATATAAACATTCTCAGCCTCAATGCCATCAGTGTCATCAGCATTGGTATGTTGATTTCAAGTAAAAGTTTTTAAAGATGACTGAAAACTAATATAGACTGGGCTCTCATTTGGTTAGCCTAGCCTTTCTGAAAGTATTTAACCTACCACTTTCTCCAAACACCACGCTCTATGACCGATGGGATGACTGATGATGTGATAAGTATTAAACTGAACATCACTTCAAATATGACTAGACTGTCCCTTGAACTTGAATTTGTTTGGTGGTATCAAATATATTTTGAAAAAGAATATCTAAATATTTCATTTCCATTAAAGTAACACTAAAGAAGATGAACAAAGCTCTGAACACATTATGATGCTAATAACAAGAAAAAGGCCAGACATTAGGACTTTATGTTTCAAATGACTCTCTATGTGTTGGGTAATCTGTATCTCTTTAGGATCTCCATCTTCTACCACTTATCTTTAGTTGAGTCTCTGAGGCAACAGGTCCAGGAGAGAAACCCAGACCCTGCACTCCCCAGCAACATTCTCCTTCTCCTTCTAAGAGATCCTGAGGCATTCCCAGGTCAGAGAAGATACACAGAGAAGACACAATACCTCCAGCAAGTCTTGGATGTGCCCAGGGACGACCTCCTAGTGGGACATGCTAAGGAAACCTCTAAAGGGAGGCATCCAAGAGGCATCCTAATCAGATGCCTGAACAACCTCAACTGACATCTTTTGATGCCAAGGAGCAGTGTCACTACTCCAAGCTCCCCCCGTCCACGATGATGGAGCTCCTCACCTTATCTCAAAGGCTGAGTCCAGCCCCCTGTGAAGTAAGCTCATTTCCGCCACTTGTATTCAGGAACTGATTCTTTTGGTCATGATCCAAACCTCATGACCACAAGTGATGGCTGGAACAAAGACCAACCAGTAAATCGAGAGCTTTGCTTTTCACTCAGCTCTTTCCTCACAACCGACTGAAGCAACAATCTCATTACTGAGGATGAGGCTCCCAATCCGCCGATCCATCTCTTACTCCATCCTACCATCACTCATGAACAAGACACCCAGATGCTTGAAATGCTCCACCTGAGGCAAAGCACACAAAGTGTGCTCATAAAGAAAGCACCAAGGTGTTTTTTTTTCCTCACATTCATCCAAAAGAACAGGTTCTGAATGTCTGGTTTGGGTTTGATGTGTTTGCCAAACTTTGTAAAGCTCAATGGTAATCTGGCAACAGAAACACGTTCTTGCGAATGAAGCCATAAAAGCAATCTGGTCCTGATGGGTCCATTTGTTGTGTTTTAATGCCTGCAGCATGATGTCACAGCTCATTTTCTAAGAACTGAATGTGTCAAGATTGATTCAGAAACTCACAAACCATTGTTTTGCTGTGTAACCTCCATTAATGAGGTTATCCAACACTTATTTTTCAAGTCACATATGTTTCTTGTTGATGTGTGGAAGCAGGAACCTTTTTAACAGCATCTGCAAACTCTGTTGGGATACTTTTGTTCAAGGAACATTTTTTATAGTTAAAAAAGAAGAATCATATCAGAGCTTTTTCTAATCAGAATAAGCTTTATTGTCATTGCCCCGAAGCGCAACGAAATTGCATTTCAGTACAGCCCGTCCAAGAGAAACATAACAAATAGACATGGGGAGACGGAGGTGACTGAGGCCGCCGGCCTCGAGAGGCGCAGCCCTTTTTTCAGATAAGGGAAAACGAAACACGAGGGGGAGTGTAGGGGTAAAAAAAATCTAATCTCGCACTGTGTCCTATACGGGACACAGTGTGAAAGTTGCAAAAACATGACCTCAGCACATGAAACGGCAAAATACTGATGACATCATAATACATTTATGCATGAGGGTCAACGAGGGCAGTGAGATTTCCGAGGACACTGCCAGAAATTTCCATAGTCCTAATAAAGATGGCACAGTGTCTATCAGCCGGCTCAACTCTGACACAGATCCACAGGTGTCCTGGGGAGGGAAGCAATAGAGGAGGCGGGGTGGGGGTGGAGCTTCTCATTCACATACCTGTAGCGGTAAGGGTTTTATATAGTTAAAATTCGTTATGAATTTTTTTTTGAAGGGGCACCACTCTCAGCTCTGAGAGAACGTCTGGAGGTCTTAACATTAATTCAGATTATTATTTAATTACCTTGAATTACCCTTTTACACCGTGAGTTCTTTTATATGAAGGATTCAGATGTCATAAGTAAAACACACACGCTTTAATACAATTTTGTGATGTTTATTTAACTATGTATGATAAAACGACTGTTGGCAATTATTTCTGACATTTAAAATGAAGGCTTTGTTCCCAACTGGAGTTAAATGGAAATTCAGTGACCATAAAAATTACTTGTTCGCAGGGATTAACACATGAATGAAATTATTCTATGTGCTTTACCAAACCAATACAAGATGCAATGTAGAACGATTTTGAAATTTCAACAGTGCAGATTACTCGTGCAAATTTGACTAAAAGAAATACGTTTTATCGTTCAATGGTAAAAATTTGGTCTGAAATTTAAAGGAAAATAATTACTGAACTGAGTTAAACTAATTTGGTTAAAAATCTAAATTCTTTAACACTAGAGTCAACCGTCAAAGTACAGGTCAGCTTTTCCTACCAGGAGTCGTCTTCAAAGGCTGCCAGAGATACCAGATATTTGACTCTATGATCCGATGATATAAAGTTGTAATTCTTCACATCCCTGACCTCAAGACGATGAGTTGTATTCACTGGCTCGAACGGTCAGCCTGGAGCGTTTCCTGGAATCCTGGACAGCTGTTGTTAACTCTTTGATGAAAACTGCAGGTGTTTTGATTGCTGAAAAGGATTCTATCAAACTTTGCCCAAAGTTGAAGCTAATTTTCTCCTTGGAAGTCTTCTGAAGGTTGTGTCTTAAAGCTTAATCTCTCCTCGGGAGGGCTTCATCACTTCTTCATCATCATTTCTTCTTCTGTCTCTTCCTCTCTCTCTTTTTCCTCATCTCCCTTATTCTAAGAGGTCTTCCTCTCTTGTAAACAAATGACCACACCTCTGATTTGAAAGAGGTGGTCTATTTGAACCAATCAAAATGAAAGGGCTGAACTTTTATCCACTAAATAAAGTATTATTTTAATCTGCTCTGTTGAAAAAGTCATCAAATAAAATCATTTAAGACACTTATCAACTTTAAATGAGGTTAAACAATACAAACACTTTGTCCACCTTATAAACAGAAAACAAGTTTGTAAACTTTTGGCCTATACAGGTTATTGTCAGCTGTAAGGGAAACAACAAGGCAGTTATTTAGTTATTCCCAGTAAACACTTATTTCTTTACAAAAACAGTATTAATTCTTCTAGAATGTGAATAAAAGTCTGCCCGTTTTCTACATGCAGGAAATGGGACTCAAGTGGCAAAGTTGGAATTCCTTTGATCAGAGACGAAGCTTTCTGTTATTTATGATCATTGATGGGATAGTCTGAGGGAGGCTGGTACAAGTTGATACCCGGACATCCTGGAGTGATCTGTGTTAACTCAAACGTCCATTTTGTGGGGTTCACAGAAAGGGTGTTCCAATATTATTCAGATTTATGGACCCTTGGGTTGTCTTTACCAACCATAAAAGTCTTCTTTCGACAATTTCCAGAGTTAGAGATGCTGAAAACAAACTTTAAACTGTCCCAGGTTCTGAAGTGGGGGTGGGGTGTGATGTCTCAGTTGTTCAAGGGATGAAGAGTTGCTTTTTTTTTTTCTATTACAGAAACATCTTTACAGAATGAACTGCTCAGTCAAAGAAATAAAAGTCTGTTACAAAATGACATTCAGGGATGCAGGTATATCTCTACATAAACAACAAGGAGAAGTTTGATAGCTGGCCAATACAAGGCCAAGCGGGGAAGCCAAATTCAGACAACACAATTATTTTGGGTCAGGCAGCCTCTGCTTGGATTTCCATGTCTGCCTTCATAGTTCTGTTGGTACATCTCACTGGCGATTCCAAACAGCCAAATTTTGTGGTCACACCACCGGACCGAGCTTGCAGCCTTCTCCGAGGTCGATTCCTTCCTGTCAGTGAGTCCCAGGACCCGCAAGTGGCCTGCGATTCTCAGAAATTGCATCCAGCTTATGGCTCAGCTCATGCAGCGTCTGAGGCTGAGAGCTCATCGCTCGGTACATTCTTCATACAAGGCAGGCAGCCTTACAATTTCCAGAACTGCTGTCGCCATCTTCTGAAGTTGTTGATATGCCAGATACCCGACAACACCAAAAAGCACAAATCCGGTTATCATAAATCCAATTATGTTTGCATCTTCTAAGTTCTCAATGGACAAAACAGACAGAGACACCATCTTCCATTGGTCCCAGGAATCCATAGTGTAGAATCCAGCTGTGAGTGTCCCTTCACGGCATGAGGGATGTCCTTCGCCCTGTCTTCTCGTCGTGAAAATTTCATCAATTGCCTTGTGAGACCAGCAGAGCAGATCATAAGTAATACATTCATTCATACATTTCGGAGGATATGTAGTGAGAGGCTCCGATAGGAATCACAAGACAAAGAGCAAAGCAGGAGGGAAATGCATCAATCCTCGTCGAGAGCAAGCAGGAAAGTTGTAATATTAAAAGTGTAATATCAAGTAAACATCCGCACAAGCATCTTTGCTGTGTCTAGCTGGTGGTTTTCTAACTCGGTTTGGAGCCAAAACAACTGGGAGAACTTCTCTCTGTCTAACAGGGCTTTTAGTAGAAAATATGTCATCGTGTTCAGCAAGCCACAGCAATTTAAAAACACGAGCCCAGCATGGGCGTTACATGGAAGCTCAAGGCAGCTGGAAACGAGAATCTGAGCTGATCTACATATAGTTTATCCTATTTTACTTCTATTGGATTAAATATATTTTTCAGCTGCTGAACAAAAATTATGAATCCATGCTCGCCACCATTAGCCATCAACGGCTGTCCAAAGCCATTTGTTATTGAAGAACCTCCAAGTTAAACAGTGATAAACTGTGATGCTAAACATACCCTGAACTGACAACCCACCAGTGACGGTTCACATACTTTAAGGCAATAATATTAAAATTCAGTTCCTACAAAAAGTATTTACCTCCTTGATTGTTTTATACAGTGGTCTATTTAAATTGGCCTTCTTTATATCCATCAATTCGTTTTTTTTACCTGCTTCTCCTTTACGGGTCGCAGGTCACAAGTGCATTACAGGGACACAAAAGATGCTTTGCCATTGATAAGTGCGACTCCACTCGGCTCTTGTTTTAACGGTTCTTCTCCATCACTGCTTATCACTATCACTGCTTATAAGTCCAAGTGCAAGTGAGGGAAGCCAGCAAAGGCAGTGAATTTGAGGGGAAGTAGTCTGTGAACACTGTCCAGATAGCACCCCCCCCCCCCCCCCCAGCCATAGTCCTGATAAGTGATGGTGCAGTCTTTATCAGCCAGCTTGGTAGAGCTCTGACACAGGTCCATGTCCTTGGGAAAGGGAGCGGGTAGGGTAGGAGGAAGCAGAGCATCTTGTTTACATAACATCCAGAAGAATTTGAGATAGTCAACCTTCCAAGGCTGACGCAGGGATAGCCATGGTCAGATAGCAACATTTGTTTTGGGTCAGGCCGAGCTATGTTAATTTCCATCTGCCTTTTACAGTCTCGCTAGTACATCTTAATGGTGTCTCAAAACAGCCAAATTTGTGTTCACATACGCTGAGTCGAGCTTACAACTTTTCTGAGATCTATTCCTTCCCACCAGCAAGATTCAGGAGCTGCAAGTGACCTGCAATTCTCAGCAAGATTCTTCTTGACGGTGGACTTATCTCAACTCCTCCTAGCATGTTTTGGAAAAAACAAAGATGCTTTGTCTGTCTCCTCATCCCTCCCTTCCCCAAGGCCATGGACATGTGACGGAACCTCAACCGAGCTGATGATGAATGACACCTCTTATCTGGACAATGGCTGAGAGGTGGGGGCTCTGGACTATGCTACAACATTCCCTTAAAAAATTCAATGTCTTCACCGGCCTATATGTACATGTATAACGTCTATTTATGTGCTATGCTGTGGTAGTTTTTTTTGATGCCTCAGATCATGCCCTGTCTAGGACACGGCGTGAGAGATCTTTTTTTAATACCGTCTCTCCTTATGTTTTTCTTCCCTTTTCTCATCTAAGCATAATATTATTCTGAATAAGAATAATGAGCGCCGCACTTTCATAGTTGCAGCTTCGTGCACTCCGCCCATCTTTCGGACGACTGTACGTACATGTTCTCATTGTATCTCGGTGCAATGATAATAAAGTTTATTCTGATTCTGAAGATTTGCATCCAGCTTACGGCTCAGCTCACACAGCATTTGAGTCTGAGTGTTGACAGCATGGCATATTCTTTCACACAGGGCAGGCAGCTTTACAATTAGCCAGAACAGCTGCCGACGTTTTCCAAATTTGTTGATATGCCAGGTAACCACAAACTCCAAAAAGCAGAAATCCTGTTATCATAAATCCAATTATGTACACATCTTCAATGTCCTTGACTGACAACATGGACAGACGCACAAGCTTCCACTTCCCCCAGGAATCCATCGTGTATCCGGCTGTCAGTGTCCTATCAGGGCAGGAGAGCTCTCCTTCGCCCGTCTTCTTGTTGAGAAAATTTTATCAATTACGTTGAGAGACCAGCTGACCAGATCCATAATTTACAATTTGGAAGATATGTAAAAAGGGTTCTACATAGGTTCACAGCAGGGCTTAATTTGTAAAACAGTTGATGCGGGAACACAAATAGCAGGTGGTCCGGAAGGTCCGTGGGTCCTCCCCCTCCTCCCCCAGAAAATTTGTAATAAAGGAGATGCCATTTCCTGCATTTTGGTGTACAAACCGGATTCCAAAAAAGTTGGGACACTAAACAAATTGTGAATAAAAACTGAATACAATGATGTGGAGGTGCCAACATTTAATATTTTATTCAGAATAGAACAAAAATCACAGATCAAAAGTTTAAACTGAGAGAATGTATCATTTTAAGGGAAAGATCTGTTGTTTCCAAATTTCATGGCGTCAACAAATCCCCAAAAAGTTGGGAAAAGTCCTATTTTACCACTGTGTGGCATCCCCCCTTATTACAACACTCAACAGACGTCTGGGGACAGAGGAGACCAGTTTCTCAAGTTTAGAAATAGGAATGCTCTCCCATTCATGTCTAATACAGGCCTCCAACTGTTCAATCGTCTTGGGCCTTTTTTGTCGCACCTTCCTCTTTATGATGCGCCAAATGTTCTCTATAGGGGAAAGATCTGGACTGCAGGCTGGCCATTTCAGTACCTGGATCCTTCTCCTACGTAGCCATGATGTTGTGATTGCTGCAGAATGTGGTCTGGCATTATCGTGTTGAAAAATGCAGGGTCTTCCCTGAAAGAGATGACGTCTAGATGGGAGCATATGTTGTTCTAGAACATGAACATAGTTCTCTGCATTAATGGTGCCTTTCCAGACATGCAAGCTGCCCATGCCACAAGCGCTCATGCAACCCCATACCATCAGTGATGCAGGCTACTGAACGGAGCGTTGATAACAACTTGGGCTATCCTTGTCCTCTCTGGTCCGGATGACATGGCGTCCCAGTGTTCCATAAAGAACTTCAAATTGTGACTCATCTGACCACAGAACAGTCTTCCATTTTGCCACACTCCATTTTAAATGATGTTGTCAATTGACCTAATTAGTGTTAATTGGTCTTCCAGCTGTTCGTTATATGCTCAATTTCCTTTTTCCAGACACTTATTGCTACTTGTCCCAACTTTTTTGTGATTTGTTGACACTGTGAAATTTTGAATCAACATATTTTTCCTTTAAAATGTTACATTTACTCAGATTAAACTTTTGATCTGTCATCTATGTTATATTACGAATAAAATATTGACATTTGCCATCTCCACATCATTGCATTCAGTTTTTATTCACAATTTGTTTAGTGTCCCAACATTTTTGGAATCCGGTTTGTATTTTAACAGGTTGTTAAACATCTGTAAACATTTGCTTAAATTGATTAAAAACAGGTCTCTCTTGTAAATGACGAGGCTCAATAAGACTAACAACCTGTATAAATAAATTACTATTTTAGAGCAAGAGCTTCGATTCTGTCAAGTGTCCTAACCCCCGCAACCCCCCCCCCCCCCCCCCCCCCCACACACACACAAACTTCAGTGTCCGACCCGAACTCTTCTCAGCTGAATTCAGTGCTGCACGTTGTTCTGCTCCAATCTCTATCACCACTGCCTTCAATTCTGTTGTCCAGCTGAGGACAATCCATCCATTTATTTTAGATAATAAATTGGACTGTCTTTTTAACATTTTGATCCTGTTATTTTTGATTTTGAAACGTGATGTGAATAATACACATCAAATATTTCACTTGTATTTATTTTTTTTTACTGTAAGCTTTATTATTTATTATATTTGAAATGTATGCAGGAGTTCTGACACATTAGCAGTCGTTCACACTCTGCAGAGCTGTCTGGAGATGCTCCTGTGCATAAAACATGCACTGTCTGCAGGGCGCACCAGCTGAGCTTGGTGAAGCTGAAACCCCACCCACGTCAAAAATTCCAGTAAATACAGTGAGTGGTTAGTGCTACGTTTGTGCTGGTTTGTGCCGTTAAAATGTTCATTTGTGCTGCTTTGGATTCTGAGACACAGCTGCAGGTGGATGAAGACGCTTCATCCCAGCGGGACATGCGATAAGCGTCTCTGCTGGCAGGAGCGTGTGCGCGAGCTGTTGCGCCTGCAGCAGTACCATTCACTACACAGTCATGGACAACGTCGCCTCTCATTGTATTTTAAAAAAATAATCAAAATAAAAATGCGCAATGACTTTTATGGGCGGAGATATGAGCTGACGTATCCGATTGAACAGTTTCCGGAACGCACACGGTGAAGATGAGAGAGTTCCCGGATCTTGTTCTGGCAGGATCCGGTTCAAATTAACCACTGGTTCACAGGACAAAGAGCAGAGCGGGGAAGGAGCAGGAGGGAAAGTCATCCGCCTTTGCCTAAAGCTAGAAGGAAAACATTTTTTTTTTTAAGTTTAGCTCAAATGTACTGGACCACACAGAGAAAACATCATTGTCCTTTCACATAACATGTTTTAGGTCTAACACTGAAGGACATTTTTCTTATTGTGCCAATGTTTATAAAGAATTCACACTATTGTGATCCATTTTTCTTCCATACATTTTTCGGCATCTTTCTCGTTCCACAATTTTTCTGTTATTTCAACAAATCTTAGATCAAAACGTTCAGTTCGTTAAGGACAATCCTGCTATGACTTTTGGTATTGGTGCATCTTTAGCTTTTTGAAATATTTAACATTTTCTGCCACCTTTATTCTCATAGAAAATTAATTAAGCTAATTTTACATCCTTCAGATCTTTAGATCTGTTTACAACAATTTCCTGCTCCTTTCACATTTTGTTCAGGTTCAGCTTTTTTGTGCAAAAAAAAAAAAGAAAAAAAATCAGGTACTTTCAGCTAATTTCAGCTGTTTTTTCAGCTATTTTGTGCTGCTTTCAACTTCTTTCTGCTAACTACAATATTTTTGTGCTTCTTCTAACTTCGTTCTACTATGGTAATTTCAGCTTGTTATGCACCTTTCAGCTTATTTCTGCAAGTTTCTGCATTTTCTGCTATTTCAGCTGTTTTTTATGCTAATTGAGCTTTTTCAGCAAATTCCTCATTTTTGCACTCATTTTAACTTTTTTTCAGCCCAATTCAGCACATATGTGCTCACTCCATTTTGTTTTGATAATTTAAGCTTCTTTCTGCATTTTTAGTTAATTTTCGGCTGCTTTATTGTAATTTCTGCTTCTTTTTTTGAGAATTTCCACTTTGTGTGCTCATCTCTGCTTCTTTCAACCTAATTGGGCAAAATTGTGCTCTCTCCATTTCCTTCTGTTAATTTAAACTTGTAATATCTTTTAAGCTAACTTTTTAGCATCTCAGCTATTTTTGGCTGTTTGCAGATAAATTCAAGTTCTATGTCATATAGGCTTCGCCCTTTAAGGCTGTCGCTGATGGGTTTATCCCGTTATGCGCAGCATAAGCACTGGTTTATCCCGTTATGCGCAGCATAAGCACTGAAAAAAATTTAGTCCACGCCCACCTGCTGTGTGGGCCCCACCCGGTCCGTATAAATTACGTTGAGAGCGGGAAATCGGCTCCCATTTTTTCTTCAGCGAGCTAATATAGCACTGTCAGAAGAACAAAGAGGATAAATTGTGTAAATGACCAACCTTTGTGAAGGATGCTTGGCCCGGCAGTCGACCTCCGGTCGTCCGGTGAGTTCTCCTCCCCGGGGAGAAGATGACGAGCAGTCTTATTCCAAGGTAAGCGTCGGGGAACATTTCCCAGCGACAGGTCACTACACGCTGGACAACGCCATCTTGTATTTTTTCCTCTTATCGCCGACCCTCGGGGCGAACCGGATGGTTCCTCCGGGGCAAGGCGTGCTCAGCTGCAGCCCCCGCTGCTCATTCCCTCCTGGGGAGCGTAGTGTAGGTGGAGGGGGGCTGAGTGAATGCTCACCCCATCCCATCTCGTTTCGCATCGGCGATCACACCGCTCCCGGCCGACAGCGCCCTCACGGTTGCCCGGCGGAACCCAGGAGGAGGCTGACATGAAGGGACCCCTTTTTTCTACGTCCCACGCCTTTTCCCGCCAGTTCGGATGATCGGCGGGAAGGTTGTTTTTCACTGGGCTCCACTGTGGCTCACCGTCTTGATCCATACGGCCTCGCGTTCCAACAAGACGTTCGACGGGCGAGGCCACAGACGGTTCTTTCCTGGTAGATTGGAGGAGTCGGTCCCCAGTCCGCTCCCATCACCAGAGTTGAGGGATTCACCGAGCGGGGCTATTCCTCGGTAACCCCCCTGGAGCCAAGCCTCGCGGAAGCTTTCGGAGCGAAGCTGCCCAGGTCGGAGCAGCGTCCCGTCCCTCCGGAGGAACACGAACCAGACGGTGACCACGCTCTCCAATCGAGCCCACCGATGTGTTTTTCAGGCAGCCGCAGTTAGCAACAACGTGCGCTGCTAGCATATAGCATGTCCAAGGGACTGAAGGCCGCAGACCTGCCTTGGAGACAAAGAACTCCCTCTGTAAGGCAGCTGACACCAGCTCAACATGTGTGCCTCTCCTACGGTTTGCCTGTCGAGGACTGCAGCGTGGATGACGATGATCCAACAATCCACCTGGCTTCGTTACTCCCCTCGCTGCCGGAGAAACTGCACAAGACCTGATGAAGCCCATCGCGGACGCGCTGTTCAGAGCAGCTTCAAACCATGCTGGCGAATTGAAACAGTCGGAGGAGGTGCCAGAGGCTGTGCGCCACCTCATCAAGCCGCGCGGCCCATCCCGGCCCGCTGGAGGGACCGTCGCGAGCAAGCTTAGAATTTTCCACGGCCGCGGCTCTCGCTGAGTTCCACCACCAGCCCCGCCCGTCAGAATCCAGCCCTCTTCATTCCGGCAACCTGCAGCTCAGCGTTTTCCCCAGAGTTCGCCTGCAAGACAGCGCTCTGGGCAAACAATCGCAGAGCTCATGAGAGAGAAGTTTCTCAAAATGACGGTCTCCGGAGGGTGTGTGTAAAAGTGACACGAAAGTTGAAATAAATCATCATTTAATGATCAAAGTGTCTGTTTTTTAGCCAGTCTGTAAGCTCGGATAAGCTCACAGCGGCCGCACACATAAAGAGCCGGTGTCCTTAATAAGGTTTTTTAAACTCACCGCCGCTCCAAGACATTACTAGTCGCTTACACGGCACGATGGTAAGTGAAAATAACTCGTTATAATCCCGAGCTGCATGATTCTCACTCAAGCGGTGTCAACTCGCACTCGTGGGATGAAACAGCCTCC
>NC_056498.1:18008761-18010300 GCF_014905685.2 Nematolebias whitei
GCACTCGTGGGATGAAACAGCCTCCACACATGAGCCGGTGTCCTTAATTAAAGGTTTTTTAACTCACCGCCGCTCTAGACATGACGAGTCGATCACAAGGATGAAACAGCCTCCATCCAACAGCGCTGCGTTGATGCTGGCGCACACACACAGCTGCCCGGCGCTAACCGGCTCACATCGGTATAAATGTGGTCCGCAGGCTGGTTCGGGTGGAGGTCCTTCTCTCTCACAAGAAGCGACACCCGTCTCAACGAATCAAACGCGGGCAGCCGTCACCCACCGCGTCTCAGCGTTCGGCAGCTCACGGCAGCATAAACGTGAAGCAGCTGAACGAACCCGGTAATGAGTCCCGCCTCCCTCCAGCGCGCGCCCCTCCAGCGAGAGCGGCGCGCGTCCCTCCAGAGAACAACGTGTGCTCCCGCGGGGCTAGCAGCCTTCACTCCAACAGCGCGGCGTAAATGAAGTCACGCCCTCCGCCTCTCAACGTTCGCACAGCGACGTCAAACGTGCAGCCCCACCGCGTCATCAGCTGTCACACGCTTCGCCTTCAGCACAAGCCTCGCCTTGGATCACACAGAAAACATTCCCGCGACGCATGACGCGGTTGAGGGGCGGACTGCTGACAGCCATACAAAACGTGACACATCACTTAACGCACGTTCACCCTACGAACGTTACGTAGAGTGGCTAAAACATGCTCGCCGTTTTTCAGATGGATGGACAAGGTTTTATGCAAATGGTTACAAGTTACAGTTTGCAACCCGAACCCCTCCATTCAGAGGAGTTATAAAAACGGTCCTGTCATCATCAGACTAAATCTCATTCCTAAATGCAGAAGTCCAAGTGTTTCTGATAAAAGTAATCTACAGAGTCCCCCAACGGAGAAAAAACACAGGGTTTTTACTCACGGATCGGAGGGATGAGACCGTTTTTTGGATCTGTTGTATAACATCCAGAGAACGCATACCGATCATCCTAAAACACAGAGACGAGAGTTTTTGTTTTACCTGGATGATCTGCTGCTCCTGTCACTCCAGACAGGAGGCGCTGATGCAGGATCAGGTGTTGACATCACACCTGTTAAATCTGGGCTTCGCCATAAATTGGAAGGAAGCTTGATTTTCCCGGCCCAGACATTTGTTTATCTGGGAGTGGAATTAAATTCAACCACCATGAAAGCTCGTTTATCACAAACTAGATTCGACACTTTTTAAAGTCAACTCCGCCACGTAAGACCTGGCAAGTGATAACAGCTGTCTCCGTCATGAAGCTGTTGGGAATGATGTCACTCACACAGTGGTTCCGCTGGTTTGTTACACATGAGACGCCTCCAGAGGTGGTTTTGCACGTCTGCATGTGGATCCAGTAAAACAAAACGACGAATGATCATTGTCCCTTCCTCTGTGAGAGCAGACCTCCGACTCTGGGGAAACACCCTGGTTCTGTCAGAGGGAGTCCCCCTCAGCAGACCCATGTCACACGGGTCAGTCTTCACGGACGCGTCGCTGTCAGGCTCGGGGGGGGGGGGGGGGGGGGGGG
>NC_056498.1:18010400-18011727 GCF_014905685.2 Nematolebias whitei
GGGGGGGGGGGGGGGGGACATGCCTATCTCAAGCAGTAGGGGCGCTGAGGCCCCACCACACATCAGCCCACATCAATGTTTTGGAGTGTCGCACAGTACTGAATATGATTCAACACTTTGCTCCCGTGCTACAGAATCAACACGTGTCGATTCACACAGACAACATGGTGACTGCTGCGTACATAAACCGCCAGGGGGGTGTGCCTTCAGCCCAGATGTTACACATTGCGCGAAAGCTACTGTGTTGGGCTCATCAAAACCTGCTCTCCATTAGAGCGGTTTACATATCCGGTGTTCTGAACAGAGGGGCAGATGTGATGTCCAGGGGCGGCCCACGTCACGTGGACCGGACCCTCCATCCAGATCTGATGTTTTCAGTCGTGGCAGAAGTTGGCAAAGCAGCTGTGGACCTGTTTGCGACGCGAGAGAACGCTCAGTGTCAACTATGGTTTTCCCTGAGCCCGCGAGACGATCCATCGCTGGGGGGGGGACGCATTTGCTCACAGCCCGTGGCCCAAAACGCTTTTGTACGCGTTTTTTCCCCCACCTCCTCTGTTTTTACGGTTCCTGAACCGAGTTCAGGAGGAGGGATTGACAGCTCTCCTGGTGGCTCCCGAGCGTGTGAACGCACCATGGTTCCCAGGCCTGCAACGTCTGTTGTCGGGTCGCCGTGGAAACTGCCGTGGAGGGAGGATGCTCTCCTTCAGGCAGGAGGAGTGATCAGGAGTTACCCAGAAATAGGTCAGCACCTGTGGGTCTGACCGCTGAGCGGTCCCACTTAGAGAGGATGGGTCTCCCTCAGGAGATAGTGTGCACAATTCAAGATTCACGTGCTGCATCTACCACAGTTCTGTACACATCAAAGGGGACGGCTTTTCAGCGCTGGTGTACAGAGAAAGGTTTAGAGGCCACCTCATGCCTTTTAGGCGGCGTGTTGTCTTTCTACAACAGCTGATGGATAGGAAGTTGGCATTCAGTACGTTTTAACGTACGTTGCAGTCATCTCTTCCTGCCACGAAGGTTTCGGAGACAGAACAGCTTTTAATCACCCGCTGATGAAGCGTTTTTCTAAAAGGTGTTCAGAGACGCAGGCCTGCTTCACGTCCACTTGCTCCACAGTGGGATTTAACGCTGGTCCTGCGAGCCCTGATCAATGCTCCAATTGAGCCTCTGGATCAGGTTTTCACTTAAAATTCTTGTCTCTTAAAACAGCCCTGCTGCTGGCTTTAACACCCGCTAAGAGGGTAAGTAATTTATCTGCCCTCTCTGTTGCTTCGTCATGCCTTAGAATTTAGGCTGACGGGCAGCTCAGCTGATTTAAGACCAA
>NC_056498.1:18012127-18013688 GCF_014905685.2 Nematolebias whitei
CTCACTCAAGCGGTGTCAACTCGCACTCGTGGGATGAAACAGCCTCCACACATGAGCCGGTGTCCTTAATTAAAGGTTTTTTAACTCACCGCCGCTCTAGACATGACGAGTCGATCACAAGGATGAAACAGCCTCCATCCAACAGCGCTGCGTTGATGCTGGCGCACACACACAGCTGCCCGGCGCTAACCGGCTCACATCGGTATAAATGTGGTCCGCAGGCTGGTTCGGGTGGAGGTCCTTCTCTCTCACAAGAAGCGACACCCGTCTCAACGAATCAAACGCGGGCAGCCGTCACCCACCGCGTCTCAGCGTTCGGCAGCTCACGGCAGCATAAACGTGAAGCAGCTGAACGAACCCGGTAATGAGTCCCGCCTCCCTCCAGCGCGCGCCCCTCCAGCGAGAGCGGCGCGCGTCCCTCCAGAGAACAACGTGTGCTCCCGCGGGGCTAGCAGCCTTCACTCCAACAGCGCGGCGTAAATGAAGTCACGCCCTCCGCCTCTCAACGTTCGCACAGCGACGTCAAACGTGCAGCCCCACCGCGTCATCAGCTGTCACACGCTTCGCCTTCAGCACAAGCCTCGCCTTGGATCACACAGAAAACATTCCCGCGACGCATGACGCGGTTGAGGGGCGGACTGCTGACAGCCATACAAAACGTGACACATCACTTAACGCACGTTCACCCTACGAACGTTACGTAGAGTGGCTAAAACATGCTCGCCGTTTTTCAGATGGATGGACAAGGTTTTATGCAAATGGTTACAAGTTACAGTTTGCAACCCGAACCCCTCCATTCAGAGGAGTTATAAAAACGGTCCTGTCATCATCAGACTAAATCTCATTCCTAAATGCAGAAGTCCAAGTGTTTCTGATAAAAGTAATCTACAGAGTCCCCCAACGGAGAAAAAACACAGGGTTTTTACTCACGGATCGGAGGGATGAGACCGTTTTTTGGATCTGTTGTATAACATCCAGAGAACGCATACCGATCATCCTAAAACACAGAGACGAGAGTTTTTGTTTTACCTGGATGATCTGCTGCTCCTGTCACTCCAGACAGGAGGCGCTGATGCAGGATCAGGTGTTGACATCACACCTGTTAAATCTGGGCTTCGCCATAAATTGGAAGGAAGCTTGATTTTCCCGGCCCAGACATTTGTTTATCTGGGAGTGGAATTAAATTCAACCACCATGAAAGCTCGTTTATCACAAACTAGATTCGACACTTTTTAAAGTCAACTCCGCCACGTAAGACCTGGCAAGTGATAACAGCTGTCTCCGTCATGAAGCTGTTGGGAATGATGTCACTCACACAGTGGTTCCGCTGGTTTGTTACACATGAGACGCCTCCAGAGGTGGTTTTGCACGTCTGCATGTGGATCCAGTAAAACAAAACGACGAATGATCATTGTCCCTTCCTCTGTGAGAGCAGACCTCCGACTCTGGGGAAACACCCTGGTTCTGTCAGAGGGAGTCCCCCTCAGCAGACCCATGTCACACGGGTCAGTCTTCACGGACGCGTCGCTGTCAGGCTCGGGGGGGGGGGGGGGGGGGGGGG
>NC_056498.1:18013788-18015705 GCF_014905685.2 Nematolebias whitei
CAACACTTTGCTCCCGTGCTACAGAATCAACACGTGTCGATTCACACAGACAACATGGTGACTGCTGCGTACATAAACCGCCAGGGGGGTGTGCCTTCAGCCCAGATGTTACACATTGCGCGAAAGCTACTGTGTTGGGCTCATCAAAACCTGCTCTCCATTAGAGCGGTTTACATATCCGGTGTTCTGAACAGAGGGGCAGATGTGATGTCCAGGGGCGGCCCACGTCACGTGGACCGGACCCTCCATCCAGATCTGATGTTTTCAGTCGTGGCAGAAGTTGGCAAAGCAGCTGTGGACCTGTTTGCGACGCGAGAGAACGCTCAGTGTCAACTATGGTTTTCCCTGAGCCCGCGAGACGATCCATCGCTGGGGGGGGGGACGCATTTGCTCACAGCCCGTGGCCCAAAACGCTTTTGTACGCGTTTTTTCCCCCACCTCCTCTGTTTTTACGGTTCCTGAACCGAGTTCAGGAGGAGGGATTGACAGCTCTCCTGGTGGCTCCCGAGCGTGTGAACGCACCATGGTTCCCAGGCCTGCAACGTCTGTTGTCGGGTCGCCGTGGAAACTGCCGTGGAGGGAGGATGCTCTCCTTCAGGCAGGAGGAGTGATCAGGAGTTACCCAGAAATAGGTCAGCACCTGTGGGTCTGACCGCTGAGCGGTCCCACTTAGAGAGGATGGGTCTCCCTCAGGAGATAGTGTGCACAATTCAAGATTCACGTGCTGCATCTACCACAGTTCTGTACACATCAAAGGGGACGGCTTTTCAGCGCTGGTGTACAGAGAAAGGTTTAGAGGCCACCTCATGCCTTTTAGGCGGCGTGTTGTCTTTCTACAACAGCTGATGGATAGGAAGTTGGCATTCAGTACGTTTTAACGTACGTTGCAGTCATCTCTTCCTGCCACGAAGGTTTCGGAGACAGAACAGCTTTTAATCACCCGCTGATGAAGCGTTTTTCTAAAAGGTGTTCAGAGACGCAGGCCTGCTTCACGTCCACTTGCTCCACAGTGGGATTTAACGCTGGTCCTGCGAGCCCTGATCAATGCTCCAATTGAGCCTCTGGATCAGGTTTTCACTTAAAATTCTTGTCTCTTAAAACAGCCCTGCTGCTGGCTTTAACACCCGCTAAGAGGGTAAGTAATTTATCTGCCCTCTCTGTTGCTTCGTCATGCCTTAGAATTTAGGCTGACGGGCAGCTCAGCTGATTTAAGACCAAACCCAGCTTTTATGCCTAAAACATCACGAGCTCTTTTAAATCAAGTATGATATCGTTGGAGGGGTTTCTCCCCCCCACAGATCAGAAGAGGAAGCATCTTTTCATCTTCTCTGCCCGGTGCGGGCTTTGACGTGTTACATAGCGCGCACAGCTGCAATGCGTTTCAAACTCAACAATTGTTTGTGCATTATAGAGATGCTTCTGCAGGTCGCCCGTTATCCATCCAGCGCTTGTCACACTGGCTGTGTGAGGCCTTTTCTGAAGCCTACAGAGCATCAGATTTAGAGCCTCCTGTCAACCTCAAAGCACACTCGACCAGGGGTATCGCATCTTGGACTGCTCTGCATAATGGTATGTCAATGCAGGGCATTTGCACTGCGGCTGCATGGTCAACACCCTGCTCATTTATTCGCTTTTACCTACGTGATGTAACGGCTCGTTCCATGACACATTCTGTCCTTAGTGCTCTAACAGAATGAATATTGTTGTTCTCATGGAACTCTGTTTAAGCTCACTTCTGTCTGCATGCATTACAGTGTGAGATGTTGTTATCAGTCACAAGTCGTGTCTGTGATTTTGGTTCTATTGGCACTAATCAGTTCAAGACTATTGTTACCAATCAGTTCATTTGATCAATAATCAATTCATGGATATTAATCTGTTTATACTGTTCAGCCATGAACCAGTTGGTTCATGCCC